>NC_090402.1:54520845-54820845 GCF_036365525.1 Heterodontus francisci
TATCACACTGGTTTTCCTAAAGAAATTTTGGCAGCAAAAGTTGAGGGGAAATATCTGTGCTTTGAGTGCCACGGGATCCTGAGGAAACCTTTCCAGGCACAATGTGGTCACCGCTACTGTGCATCACCTGTTTGAAAGAGGATTGTCAGGTAAGAAATTGCAAGCTGATTGTTCCCAAACCTATTGCCACAAAAAAATTGCCCTTGGCAGTTTATTAAAAAAAAATCCTGTTCTCTCCCTTCTGATTCCGGTTTACCCTTGCTGGGCTATGATTACACAGGTGCCAGCACCCTTCGAGAGATAAACTTTATGTATGACACAGACAGTAAGCTTAAGCTCTTTGGCAGTAAGGGCATTACAGTTGAGCTCCCATCCACCTGTCCCATGTTCCTTTTATTTTATTTCAGGCACCTGGTGTCTGCATTGCACACACCCAGGTTGCCAGTACTCTATCCCAAATATATGCCTCTGTCCCAAACTCAGAAGAGTACCCCTCCAGCATCTGTTTTTCCATTTAGCATCCTGGCCGTCATGTGGCCTCTCTGATTGTCTTTCTGACACCCATTACAGGTCATATTTCCTCCAACTGAACATCAACAAAACTGATGCCCCCACTTCTGACCCCTGTCCGTTCCCAGACACCATGCAAAACCTTGGTGTCCTATTTGACCCAGTGCAGAGCTACCAAACCGTTTATTCTATCCATCACCAAGTGTGCTTGATTCCACTCCTGCAGCATTGTTTCTGAACCCTTATCTACATTTTCTCACTTCTGAGTAATTTCCCCAGTGTCCTCCTTGCTGGTCTCCCATGTTTCTTCCCTTCATTAATTTCAGCTTGTTCAAAATTCAGCCATGTGTACCTGTCTTACCGTGAGTCCCACAACCTGTCCCCTGTCCTCTCTGGTTTAGAGTGTATTTGAGACAATTTTCTGGAAAAACATTCATGAACCACAAGACAGCAGGCCATCTTAGTCTTGGTAATGAAGTTTAATTTTAAGAACTGAATTCATCAGTTTAACGGTAAGAGAGCACTGAGTGACTGTAATGTGATAGAATTCGATATTAGGTTGCGAGGACCAAGGTTTTAATTTAGGTAAGGGCTGATTTCGATGGAATGAGACAGAAACTGACCACATAGACTGAGCAGAACTAATAACGGATAAAATTAGAGATAAACGGTGGAAGGTGCTGAGAAAGTATTTGGTAGTGTACAAGACCTGTAAATATCCCTGGTCAACAAGGGAAGTGAGAAATAGGATAAAACTAAAAGAAAGGGGTTATATGAAGGCAAAGAACAGTAGGGAATCCGCAGACTGGGAGAGGTATGAAGCAAGTAGTGAGAGCTGCGGAAAGGGAATATGAGAAAAAGTTGTGATGAATATCAGGGACAACACTAAAGGTTTTTACAAATGTACTGAGAAGGAGAGTGGCTAAAAGTACTGTGGGTGCCTTAATGACACATGCAACTGATATTGTAATTGTGAACTCGGGAAATGGCAGACTTCTGAAATAGCAATTTGTATTGGTCTTCACAGTAGACGATGAGATTAAAATATCAGGGATATGAAGAAAACTAAAAAAAAAATCAAGGGCAGGAACAAACCAGGTTCAAACTAAGGCAGTAACAGGTGATGGAGAAACTAATGACATTAAAGATAGACAAAGCCCCTGCCTGGACCAATATTAGCTCTAATTCTTTTTGAAGCATGTGGACAATTTGTGTAAGTCCATGGCCCCTTTATATTGTTTTGCATGGCCGTGCGCACCCATTAATTTAGAGGGGCCGACTTGTGTGCAGTCTGTGCGGGGACTCTCAGGTTGTTGCGTGGCTGCGCAGCTCAGAGGGAACATTGCCCAGGACCCGATGGTTTCCTCACAGGGTATTACAGAAATAGGTGAGGAAACTGTTAATGTGGTGTCATAACTTTCCAATACAGCCTCGATTCAGGAATTGTTCCCTTGGATTGGAAAATTGCTAATGTCACTCCATTATTTCAGATAATGGGTATGTACTCATATTAGCGGCATGTCCCCCTATAATCTACTGTGGCTGCAGCTTTTCACTACATTTAACAATGTCTCGGATGTGTGAATAGAGAGACGTGTATCTAAGTTTGCTGCCAACACTAAGGTGGCACAGTAAATAGTGTAGATGGAGCAGAAAGTTGCAAAGAGACATTGATAGATGAAGTGATTGGGAAAAACTGTAGGAGATGGAGTTCAATGTGGGAAAGTGTGAGCTCATCCAGGGAAGATAGAGCAGAGTATCTTCTAAATGGTGAGAAGCTCGGAATGTGGATGAGCAGAGATTTAGGTATCCAGCGGACAGATACAAAAAATAATTAGAAAGTTTAATGGAATGTTGGCCTTTATCTCAACTGAGCCACAACTGGCACATACTGATAGCATTTTTGCCTCTGAGTCAGAAGTTTACAGACTCAAGTCTCACTCCAAGGCTTCTGAGCAAGAATCAAGGCTGACACACCAGTGCAGTACTGAGGGAGTGCTGCACTGTTGGAGGTGCTGTCTTTTGGATGAAATGTTAAACCGAGGCCCCATCTGCCCGCCCAGGTGGATGTACAAGATTCCATGCCACTATTTGAAGGAGCAGGGGAGTTATCCCTGGTGTCCTTGCCAATATTTATCTCTCAATCAACACCACAAAAGCAGGTTATCTGGTCATTATTACATTGCTGTTTGTGGGATCTTGCTGTGTGAAAATTAGCTGCTGCGTTTTCTACATTACAACAGTTACTATACATCAAAAGTACCACGTCCAGCGTGATGCCACTACCAAGCGCATCTTCCCCTCCCCTCCCCGTCAGCATTCCGAAGGGATCGTCCTTCCGCGACACCCTGGTCCCCTCCTCCATTAGCCCCGACACCTCGCCTTTCATCAGAACTGGCAAAGGTTAGAAATGTAATAAGTTTTAAGCAAATAAAGCGGGGGTGGAGCAAAAGATAACACAAGGGAAGGCGTTGATAGGACAGACGGTCACAGAGAATAACTGTCGAGAAGGTCATGGTGCAAAGGCACCACAGCACCTTCCCCTGCAATCGCAGGAGGTGTAATACCTGCCCTTTTACCTCCTCTCTCCTCACTATCCAAGGCCCCAAACACTCCTTTCAGGTGAAGCAGCGATGTACTTGTACTTCTTTCAATGTAGTATACTGTATTCGCTGCTCACAATGTGGTCTCCTCTACATTGGGGAGACCAAATGCAGATTGGGTTACCATTTTGTGGCGCACCTTTGCTCAGTCTGAAAACATGACCCCGAGCTTCCTGTCGCTTGCCATTTCAACACTCCCCCCTGCTCTCATGCCCACATCTCTGTCCTGGGATTGCTGCAGTGTTCCAGTGAACATCAACGCAAGTTCGAGGAGCAGCATCTCATTTACCGATTCGGCACACTACAGCCTGCCGGACTGAACATTGAGTTTAATAATTTCAGAGCATGACTGGCCTCCCTTTTTTATTTTTAATTTTGATTTTTAATTTTAATTTTATTTTAGTTTCTTTCATCATTCATTTTATTACCATGTACTGCCCACTTTTTTTAAAGTTTGTGCTTTTGGCCAGGGCTGTTCATTATTCGGTCATTTAACACCCTCTCTGCACTAACTCTGCTTTGTCTTTCAGCACACCATTAACGCACCCTTTGCCTTTGCACCATGACCTTCTCAACAGTTATTCT
The DNA here is from genome assembly GCF_036365525.1 of Heterodontus francisci. NCBI lineage: Eukaryota > Metazoa > Chordata > Chondrichthyes > Heterodontiformes > Heterodontidae > Heterodontus > Heterodontus francisci. Next base: position 54,524,544 of record NC_090402.1, read on the forward strand.
CTGTGACCGTCTGTCCTATCAATGCCTTCCCTTGTGTTATCTTTTGCTCCACCCCCACTTTATTTGCTTAAAACTTACTACATTTCTAACCTTTGCCAGTTCTGATGAAAGGTCACCGACCTGAAACGTTAACTTTGCTTCTCTGTCCACAGATGTTGCCAGACCTGCTGAGTATTTCCAGCATCTCTTGTTTTTACATCAAAAGTACTTGTTAATGCTCTTTGAGATGTCTGGTGGTTGTGAAAGGCACTATAGAAACGCAAGTCTTTCTTTTCAGTAGGGCTGGAATACAAAGGAGCAGAAGTTATGTTACAGCTGTACAAAGCTCTGGTTAGACCCCATCTGGAGTAACTGTGTTCAGTCCTGGGCACTGCACCTCAGGAAGGATACATTGTTCTTGGAGAGGATGCAGTACAGATTCATCAGAATTGTACAAGGGCTAAAAGGGTTAAATTAGGAGGATAATCCCTTGAATATAGCAGATTAAAGAGTGATCAATTTGAGTTGTTTAAGCTAATTAAAGGATTTTATAGAGAAACTATTTTCTGTGTTGGGGAGTCCAGAACAAAGTGGCATAACTTCAAAATTAGAGCTCAGCCGTTTAGGGGTGATACAGGAAGCAGTTCTTCACATAAAGGGTAGTGGAAATCTGGAACCCTCTTCCCCCAAAAAGCTGTTGAGACTGGGGGCCAATTGAAAATTTCAAAACAGAGTGATCAATTTTTATTAGACAAGCTATTAAGGGTTACAGAACCAACGTGAGTAATGGAGATAATATACAGATCACCTATGAGCTGATTAAATGGCAGAACTGGCTTGAGGGGAAGAATGGCCTACTTCTGTTCCTTTGTCCGCTATTTGTTCTACAACCATTGTATTCAGAATTCCTCTCTCCTGTCTTCCAGTTGCTCCTAAGCCTTGGCCAGCCCTCCTCCAGCATCGTCCTCTTCCAGCCTCTCATCCTCTGTAACCCTGCCATCCTCCGACTGGCCTTTGGTGAAAATTGTCCTTTCAGCCTCAGCTGCATTTCGGTTCAGGAGTGGAACATTCAGTCCCTTGAGCCTGCTGCTGACTCCCCGGCCTGGCTGCCACCTCTAACTCCTCTCTGCCCTTTGCCTGGCTTTTGCCTCTGACTCCCCGCACCACCCCTCCTCTCCCCCAGAACCCCCCCCCCCCCCCCCCCCCGGCCAGACTAGTTGGCACCTTAGACCCCTCTCTCACACTACCAGTCTGCCTACCATCTCTGACCCTTCTCCCCCAGCCTTACTGTCACCTCTGACCCCTCTGTGACTCTCCCAGCCTGGCTGTGACCAGTGTTTGAAGTTTTTCTTAAGTCTTGTATCTACTCCACTGGCTGGTAAATTACTTTGACATTTATTCCATGTGAAGCAGTTGCTTTTGCTTTCTGATTAGAATTTATTTTTCGTAGTTTATATTTTTGACCTCTGCCTCTGCTCCATCTTATTTTCATGCAATATTCAGGAAGAACCTCATCTAAAATTTTTAATATGTTACGCACTTTAAGATCCTGCATAGCTGTCTTCACGCTGCAGAGTTTGAACTTCAGCCTTTGTATTGCTCTCCTCCACCCTTGTGTGCTTCATATTCATTTTGTAGTCTGGCAACTAGACGTGTTCACAGAGTGTGTAAATTGAGTCACTTCACACTGTTTAATCTACAAAGAACATGATGGTAGCTCATGATGGTTGCATAACGTGGTGCGGCTTGTGATCGGAGACAGTCATTCCCACAGGCACCTCACTACATATTGCTCAATTTAGCTCCATCTGGTAAAAGTTGTTGACTTGCTTCCTAAGCAGAACCGGATCTCTGAGAGGAGGCAGGGTTGGGCGTTCCCTGGTCAGGAGCCCGTACTCTTGGTTAATTGTTTCTTTGGATCCCCCCTTAGCTCGGGACACTAAGATACATCGTAGTTCTACTGCTGTCCTGATTAAGAACACCAACTCTGTTCAGGCTGGGGGTCAAACATTGGGCTCTCCTGTGTCAGTCATTCTGGGAGGTAATGTTGTAGGTGCTCCATTGTTGAGTATATTTAAGGCTGAGATTGACAGATTTTTGGTGTCTCAGGGAATCACGGGATAGGGGGAGTTGGCGGGAAAGTGGAATTGAGGCAGAAGGTCAGCCATGATCATATTGAATGGTGGAACAGGCTTGAGGGACTGCATGGTCTACTCCAATTCCCTTTATGTTCTTATCTTCCTTCACTGTATCAGCTATTGGGCATAGTATCAATGTCTGCAACCTCTTGGTGTGTTCTGTATTTTACATGATGAGCTGAGTTGCTGTTTTACTCCCCTTGTTAGCATCATGTGAACAATTCTCAGGGTGTTTCACTGTGTGTTGGATGTTCCTTGTCTGTGACCATGTCCCAGTAAAACGTCTTCCTTTCTATTTCTCACTGCCTGAAACAGTGGGAGGAGAATCATAAATAGTACAGCATAGAAAGAAGCCATTTTTCCCATTCAGTCTGCGCTGGCTGTTTCAAAGAGCAATCTAGCTCGTCCCACTCCCTGCTCTTTTCCCACATCACTGCAACTTTTTCTCCTTAAACTATTTATTAAAATGCATTTCAAATCCTAAACACCAGTGTAAAAAATTTTTTTCCTTGCATCGTGGATAATCACCTTTAAATCTGTGCCCTCTAGTTGTCGACCCATCAACCATTGGAAACAGTTTCTCTTTCATGATTTTAAACACGTCTGTCAAATCTCCTGTCAGCCTGCTCTGCTGTAAGGAGAACAACCCCAGCTTTTCCAGTCTATTCACATAACTGTAATCCCTCATCACTGGAACCTACTAAATCTCTTCTGTACCTCTCCAAAGCCTTCATTGTGCCCAGAATTGGACACAGTACATCTGGTGGGAACGAACTAGTGTTTTACATAGGTTTAGCATAACTTCCTTGTTTTTGTGCTCTCTGCCTCTGTTTATGAAGCCCAGGATCCCACGTGCTTTATTAACTGCTTTGTTAACCGATCCTGCCGCCTTCAAAGATTTGTGCACAAACACCCCCAAGTGTGTCTGTTCTTTCACCTGCTTTAAGATTGTATCATTTAGCTTGTATTGTCTCTCCTCATTCTTCCTACCTGAATGTATTACCTCACAGTTGTCTGTGTTGAATTTAACTGCCATGCCCTTTCCACAGCCTGACTACATCCTCGTGAAGTCTATAGTATCTTCCTCACTTTACTACACTTCAAGTTTTGTGTCGTCTGCAAATTTCGAAATGTGCCCTGTATCCCCAAGTAGGAATAGTTAATGTATATTAAAAACAGCAGTGGTCCTAATATTGAACGCTGGGGAACATTACTATATACCTCCCTCCAGTCATAACTCTGTTTTCTAACCCGTAACCAATTTGTATCCATGTTGCTACTGTCCTTTTTATCCCATGGACTTCAATTTAGCTAACAAGTCTAATATGTGGTACGTTATCAAACACCTTTAAAATGTCCAAATGCACAACATCAATGGCACTGCACTGCTCTCATTCAGCCTCTCTATCACCTCATCAAAAATCTCAATGCGGAAAAGATTCACAAGAATGATTCCAGGGATGAGGAACTTCATTTACAAAGATAGTTTGGAGAAGTTAGGACTGTTTTCCTTGGAGAAGAGAAGGCTGAGAGGAGATTTGATAGAGGTATTCAAAGTCATGAGGGGTCTGGACAGAGTAGATAGTGAAATACTGTTCTCACTTGTGAAAGGATCAAGAATGAGAGGGCACAGATTTAAGATAATTGGCAAAAGAAGCAATGACAACATGAAAAACATTTTCATGCAGCAAGTGGTTAGGATCTGGAATGCACTGCCTGAGAGTGTGGTGGAAGCAGGTTCAATCGAGGCTTTCAAAAGGGAATTAGACTGTTACCTGAAAAGGAAGAACGTGCGGGGTTACAGGGAGAAGGCGGGGAAATGGCACTAAGTGAATTGCTCATTCGGGGAACCGGTGCGCAGACGATGGGCCGAATAGCCTCCTGTGCTGTAACAATGCTGTGACTCTGTGAAGTTAGTCAAACACGATTTGTCCTTAACAGGTCCATGCCGGATTTCCTTGATTAGTTCATACTTGTCCAAGTGACTGGTCATTTTCTCCTGGATTATTGTTGCTGAATGTTCCTCACCGTTGATGTTAAACTGGCCTGTAATTGTCAGGTTCATCATTCTCCCCTTTTTTTGAACAAGGGTGTAACATTTGCAACCCTCCAGTCCTTCGGACCACTCCTTCACTTAAGGAAAACTTTGACCAGTATCTTCACAATTTCTATCCTTACTTCCCTCAGCAACCTATGAGGCATTTCATCTGGACAGGGTGACTTCTCCACTTTAAATACTGCCAACGTTTCTAGTACCTCCTGTTTATTTTTATCTCATCAATTATCCTAACAACTTCCTCATTTAGTATAGTTTTGGCAAAGTTCTCTTCTTTTGATAATCCATCCATTCATTTAGTACATCCGCTATGTTTCTGTCTCCAACATTAGATCTCCATTTTGGTCCTGGAGGCCCCATGATTCCTCTGACATTCCTTTTACTATTAATATGCCTATAGAAAACATTTGGATTCCCTTTTATGTTAGCCTCATATTTCATTTTTCAATTCTGCTCTGCATTTTTTAATATTGAGCCTGATTCTCCATGTCATACACCTCCTCCTTCTGCTTCATTCTACTCTGTAAATCCTTTGTCATCCAGGAGCGCGCTGGCTTTGATGGCCCTTCTCTTCCCCATTCTGGGACTATACCTCGATCGTACCCGAACCATCGTCTCTAAAGAAAGAAAAGACTGTTGAGTTCTGACTTGTACAGGCTTGAACAAATGAGTCAAAATCTGCTGGTAGATGCTCCTCCTGGGATTTAGGATGGGAATATGATGGGTGTGTTGGCTTTGATTGAATGGCAAACCATGATTTCAAACAGCAGTGGACTTGAACATCAGCAGATTATCTGCTGCTTCCTCGGTTACTCTGCAAGGAGTTACTTTGCCACTGTGTGAACCAGTGTTACCTATTTCAGTCCCCAGTAGGCACATGCGCCTGATCAGTGAATTAGTTATCAGTCATACCCTCTATAAGATTGAAGTAATCCAAAACTCTGCTGCCCTTGTCTTAATTTGCACCAAGTCTTGTTACCATGTCCCTCCCGTGCTCGCTGACCTACAGTGGCTTGTGATTGAGCAGTTCCTCAATCTTAAAATTCTCATCCTTGATTTCAGATCCCTCCATGGCTTCGCCCTTCCCAAACTCTGTAACTTCCTCCAGTGCCATGATTCTCTGAGATATCTGCAGTGGAGGCCTGCTTTAGGTCGGGAAAAAGAACCCGGCCCGAATCCGACCGAACCACAGCGGGCCTGAGCCTGACCCAGCCCGAGTCCCTCCGATTTTGCCTGGAGCCCGACCCGACCCAACCCGAACCCACCATTAGTCAGACGGATCTGACCTGACCATCCCTTTACTTACGTTCCTGACATTGAACCTGTAAGAAGCTGCAGCGCATGCGCGAGACGTCATAGTGATGTCACTCACTGCGCAGACTCAGTTTCGTCTCAGACTCCCAGCTCAGGTAAGTTTTAAAAAATGTTTTAATACTTACCAGCAGAGCACCTACCGTGTGTGTCCAGCCCGACCCGTCCTGACCTGACTTGACTCGATCTGGACTCGGCCCGACCCAACCGGAGCCCAAAAGCCAGCCCCGGAAGATGGGCCCGACCCGACTCGAACCCGACACATGTCGTCGGGTCCTGTCGGGTTCGGGACGGGTAGCAGGCCTCTAATCTGCAGTGCTCTAATTCTGACCTCTTGAACATCCCTGTTGTTAATCGCTCTACCTTTGAGGGTGCCTCTTCAGTTGCCTGGGCCCTAAGCTCTGCAATTCCCTGCCAACACCTCTCTGCCTCTCTATCACTCCATAAAACCTACCTCTTTTGGTCATCTGCCCTAATATCATCATTTGTGGCTCGATATCAAACATTGCTTTATAACACTCCAGTGAAACACCTTGGAATATTTTATGATGTCAAAGGCACTGTATAAGTACATGATGTTGTAATAGGCACCGTCAATTGACATGTAGTCTCGATACTCACATTTCACTCTCTGTGTGCATATGTGTGTGTGAGAGAGAGAACCTTAATTCTTTTCAGTGTTTGCTGGTAAGACGATGAGACATAAAGCAGAGTGCGAGTCTTTTTGATCATTGTGAATGTTTTGCTTCTTTGGTTACTGAATGCTGGCAGATGTTCGTTAGGCAAATAATGCTGCACCTGTACCAGCATTGTGGCAGCGTACATGAGAGAGTTTAATAAAATGAGTATATGTGACTAATACTGTGTTGACATGGATATACTTGTGGTTGTTGAGCAATTTCTATTGCACAACACTTGTACAAACACAAAGTGGTGTGCTGGCAGCCCTCCAGAAATTGCAGCCCCACTGAAGGTTCAAATTAAAAAAGCCACTGTCTGCAGTAACATGCAGATTGAAGGATATAATTATTAGAAAGCACAGATGGCTGACTAATCTTGTATAAATTTTGCTGTAGTTATCTGCAGTGTGTTATAGGCAGCACCAGGCTTGCAATGTTAAATCAGCCATAATGTGTGACTTACTGAATCAACAACAACTTGTATTTATACAGGAACTTTAGTGTAGTAAAACATCCCAAGGTGCTTCACAGGAACATTGTAAAGCAACTGTTGACATGGAGCCACAGAAGATATTAGCGCAGATGGTGTATGTTGAAGGGGGAGCGATATTTTGTGAATGGGAGATGTATGTAGGAGAGGGTATTTTGTGAATAGGGTGTATGTAGGAGAGGGGATATTTGTGAATACGGTTTATGTTGGAGAGGAGGCATTTTGTGATGAGTGTCTGTGGAGGATAATTATTTTATGAATGGAGGTTGTTTGTAGAAGTGGGGGGTATCTTGTGAATGGGGGTCGGAGAGGGGATATTTTCTGGATGGGGTTCTGTGTGGGGTGGGGGCCATTTTCTACAACAAATGAAAAAGGGTGTTTTCTGATAGGGATGATTATCTCCTGGGTATGTGTGTAGGGTTTGCCTTTGCCTCCATGCTCACTTCTTTGACCGTGAGTCCTCACCCCCCCCCCCCGACCGGCCGACCCATTCACCTGCCTCCAGCATTCTCCCTCTACCAGGACCCCTCCCTCTGGCCTCTTACCTGCTCTTGATCTTTTCATTGAAAACTGACGGCGAGACATTGGTCATCTCAATTTCTCTGCCCCCACCCTCACTCACTCTAACCTGTCCCCTCTGAACTTGCCGCACTCCGTTCTCGCAGGTCTAACCCCGACATGGTCATCAAACCTGCAGACAAGGGTGGTGCTGTTGCTGTCTGGCGTACCAACCTCTACCTTGTAGAGGCTCAGCGCCAACTCTCAGACACTTCTTCCTAATTCTCCCTGGACCATGACCCCACCACTGAACATCAAGCTACTGTCCACAGAACTGTCACTGATCTCATCTCCTCTGGAGATCTTCCCTCTACAGCTTCCAACCTCATTATCCCACAACCCTGGACAGCCCGCTTCTACCTCCTTCCCAAAATCCACAAACAGGACTGTCCCGGCAGACCCATTGTTTCAGCCTGTTCCTGCCCCACTGAACTTATTTCTTTCTATCTTGACTCTATCTTTTCTCCCCTGGTCCAGTCTCTTCCCACCTACATCCGTGACTCCTCTGACACCCTACATCATTTTGACAATTTCCAGTTTCTTGGCCCTAACCGCCTCCTCTTCACTATGGATGTCCAATCTCTCTATACCTCCATCCCCACTAGGACGGTTTGAGGGCTCTCCGCTTCTTCCTTGAACAGTGGCCCAACCAGTCCCCATCCACCACTACCCCCCTCCGCCTGACTGAACTTGTTCTCACATTGAACAACTTCTCCTTCAACTCCACTCACTTCCTTCAAGTAAAAGGTGTTGTTATGGGTACCCGCATGGGTCCTAGTTATGCCTGTCTTTTTGTGGAATACGTCGCACATTCCTTTTTAAAGTCCTACTCAGGCCCCCTCCCCCAACTCTTTTTTCCGGTACATTGATGACTGTATCGGTGCCGTTTCCTGCTCCCGCCCGGAACTAGAAAACTTTCTCAACTTTGCTTCTAATTTCCACCCTTCTCTCACCTTCACATGGTCCATCTTCGACACTTCCCTTCCTCGACTTCTCTATCTCCATCTCTGGGGATAGGCTGTCTACTAATATCCATTATAAGCCCACCGACTGCCACAGCTACCTCGACTACACTTCTTCACATCCTGCCTCCTGTAAGGACTCCATTCCATTCTCCCAGTTTCTCCATCTCCGACGCATCTGCTCTGATGATGCTACCTTCCATGACAGCGCTTCAGATATGTCTTCCTTTTTCTTCAGCCGAGGATTCTTCCCCCACTGTGGTTGACAGGGCCCTCAACCGTGTCCGGCCCATTTCCCGCATTTCTACCCTGACCCCTTCTCTTCCCTCCCAGAACCGTGACAGGGTTTCCCTTGTCCTCACTTTTCACCCCATCAGCCTCCATATCCAAAGAATCATCCTCCGCCATGTCCAGCGTGGTGCCACTACCAAATACATCTTCCCCTCCCTTCCCCGTCAGCATTCCGAAGGGATCGTTCCCTCCTTGACACCCTGGTCCACTCCTCCATTACCCCCACCACCTTGTCACCTACCCACAGCACCTTCCTCTGCAATCGCAGGAAGTGTAATACCTGCCCATTTACCTATTCTTTCCTCACTATCCAAGGCCCCAAACACTCCTTTCAGGTGAAGCAGTGATTTACTTGTACTTCTTTCAATTTAGTATACTGTATTCGCTGCTCACAATGTGGTCTCCTCTACATTGGGGAGACCAAATGCAGATTGGGTGTCTGCTTTGCGAAACACCTCTGCTCAGTCCGTAAGCATGACCCCGAGCTTCCTGCCGCTTGCCATTTCAACACCCCCGCCCCCCCACCTCCCCCCCGCTCTCATGCTCACATCTCTATCCTGGGATTGCTGCAGTGTTCCAGTGAACATCAACGCAAGCTCGAGGAACAGGACTTCATTTACCGATTAGGCACACTACAGCCTGCCGGACTGAAGACTGAGTTTAATAATTTCAGAGTATGACAGGCCTCCCTTTTTATCTTCATTTTTAGTTATTTTTTCTTTATTTTATTTTAGTTTGTTCAAATAAAAAACAAAAAAACAGTTTGTTTCTACTGTGCCTACCCACTTTTTTTTAAATCTTTGTGCTTGGGGCCAGGGCTGTTTATTTTTCTGTCAATTGACACCCTCTCTGCACTAAATAAATGCAGCAGAGTTTTGGATGAGCTCAAGATTATATTCAAAATTTCTATCTGCAGTAACCTCCTAAATCACTTGAATGGCCTTTATTAGTGTGGATACATGCAAGGGAAAGAGGAAGACAAAAACTTTGATACGTAGAAGGGCCTAGCTCACTGCAAGATGGAGTCAGACAAAGCCCAGGGCAACTACATTTCCAAATGTCACAGACTGCAAAATTGTGTCAGGCACCTTCTTGCTATATTCACATGAAGTCACGTGAAGAATGGGTGAGAGTTTAGAGGACGCCTGGACCCATGTAGCTGTTACCCCTGCAGTGGTCAGCACCTCCAAGAGAGAGGAGACCTCTGGTGGGGAGAGGGTTTCCCGATACTGGCTTATTCGTGTGTATTTTTTTCCCCAGCACTGGGACACAGAAATGTGCAGCCTGCATCGAAGAGGACATTTATGAAGAACCTTTGTCTCTTTTGGATGCGAACTCTGTAAGTAAAAGTTCACAATGATTTGAATGCTATAAACAATGAACTTTATAAGAATTGCCTGAATCTCACTGTGGGGACTATCAGCTAGAACTCAGAATGGATTCATTAACAAAACCCTGCATAAATGCTCCAGTCGATGTCTGAGACTAGTTGTCAGATACAGTGACCTTTTTCCACTAGGACTGGATAGTGGAGATCATAGTAAGATGCTAACGGTTTGAGAGGAGAAGCCCATCTATCCTCATTATTCCATTGGTGCAACTCTTAACAACTCTGAATTCCAGATGTTGTTAAGAACCTGTTTAATTCCTGTTTGAAACCCATTGAACCTCCTTCTTCCACCACCTGTGCCAGTAATCTGTTCCACAAACTCACCACCTTTTAGTAAAACACTTCCTCCTGCATTTCCTAGTTTCTTTTGTTCTCTCTAATATGTAAAGATCATTATGCATTATGGAGCAAGCAGGTTGAAAGTAATGTTAGTCTGCAGCTGGAGTTCAGGGCTATGCTCTCTCCCCTCCTTGCTTCATGAACCTGCCTCTCCCTATCTCTGTCATTTCCTCCAGTCCTGTAGACCCCTTCCTCAAACAGTGGGTGGCACAGTGGCGCAGTGGTTAGCACCGCAGCCTCACAGCTCCAGCAACCCGGGTTCAGTTCTGGGTACTGCCTGTGTGGAGTTTGCAAGTTCTCCCTGTGACCATGTGGGTTTTCGCCGGGTGCTCCGGTTTCTTCCCACAGCCAAAGACTTGCAGGTTGATAGGTAAATTGGCCATTGTAAATTGCCCTTAGTGTAGGTAGGTGGTCGGAGAATTGAGGAAAGGTGGGGATGTGAGAGGGAAAATGGGATTAATGTAGGATTAGTATAAATGGGTGGTGGTTGGTCGGCACAGACTCGTGGGCCGAAGGACCTGTTTCAGTGCTGTATCTCTCTATAACTCTAAACTCTCCTCTGACCGCTTGAGCACGCCCTAACCACCCAGTCCTCCTTCAGCCCATTCGCAACTGTTGCTTATGCCTCACGCTTTGTAACTCCCTCCTTAAACCTCTCCACCCCTCTACCTCCATTTCCTCCTTTAAGATTCTCCTTGTTATCTACTTTGACCAAGCTTTTGATTATCATCCTGATTATTCCTCCTTTGGCTCGGTGTTCGTTTTCCTGATTATGCCCCTCTGAGCCCCTAAGAACATGTTTCTCTATTAAAGATATAAATGCAGGGTGTTGTTTGGCAAAAGAAAGATAAGAGAATGCTGTTTGGAGCCAGGATTACCCAGCTTCCATGCAGAGTTTGAAAGGGAGTAGAATGGTTGGGCCTGTCACCTTTTTTTCTCCCTCTGTTGCTGGTGTTGTTCCATCACTGGAATGGGGGAAATCACAGGGCACAGCCCCCATGTCCCATCACTGGAATGGGGGAAATCACAGAGCAAGCCCCCATGTCCCATCACTGGAATGGGGGAAATCACAGAGCACAGCCCCCATGTCCTATCACTGGAATGGGGGAATTACAGGGCACAGCCCCCATGTCCCATCACTGGAATGGGGGAATCACAGGGCACAGCCCCCATGTCCCATCACTGGAATGGGGGAATTACAGGGCACAGCCCCCATGTTCCATCACTGGAATGGGGGAAATCACAGGGCACAGCCCCCCTGTCCCATCACTGGAATGGGGGAATCACAGGGCACAGCCCCCATGTCCCATCACTGGAATGGGGGAAATCACAGAGCAAGCCCCCATGTCCCATCACTGGAATGGGGGAAATCACAGAGCACAGCCCCCATGTCCCATCACTGGAATGGGGGAAATCACAGGGCACAGCCCCCATGTCCCATCACTGGAATGGGGGAATTACAGGGCACAGCCCCCATGTCCCATCACTGGAATGGGGGAAATCACAGAGCACAGCCCCCATGTCCCATCACTGGAATGGGGGAAATCACAGGGCACAGCCCCCCTGTCCCATCACTGGAATGGGGGAATTACAGGGCACAGCCCCCATGTCCCATCACTGGAATGGGGGAAATCACAGAGCAAGCCCCCATGTCCCATCACTGGAATGGGGGAATTACAGGGCACAGCCCCCATGTCCCATCACTGGAATGGGGGAATTACAGGGCACAGCCCCCATGTCCCATCACTGGAATGGGGGAAATCACAGAGCAAGCCCCCATGTCCCATCACTGGAATGGGGGAAATCACAGAGCAAGCCCCCATGTCCCATCACTGGAATGGGGGAAATCACAGAGCAAGCCCCCATGTCCCATCACTGGAATGGGGGAAATCACAGGGCACAGCCCCCATGTCCCATCACTGGAATGGGGGAAATCACAGAGCACAGCCCCCATGTCCCATCACTGGAATGGGGGAAATCACAGAGCACAGCCCCAGGCTCAACTATGGGTTCTGTTACTAAGAGAGATGTCGGCAGGATAGAAGGAGCTTTAATCTGCTCACCATAGTCTGACCTAGAACTGTTTGTTGATATGAAGATACCCATATTGGAAAGTCACTATGATATTGGGTACTGGTACAGTGTTGAAGTAGATTAGGTTAATTGGGTTTTCCTAGGAAAATGTTATCAAGCTAAGTAACAGCACTGCAAGAGCTTGGTTTTTCTCAGTAGAAGTTTACTGACTTCGTAGAATTGGTAATTCTGCTGTACGTGCAGTACTTGAGATAAGCTATTCAGCCTATCCTGCCCAGTCCTTCTAGAGTCCTGTACGCCACTGTTGATCTTCCTAGACTTAGAGAAGATGTTTCCACTTGTGGAGGAGATCAAAACTAGTGGCTATAAACATCAGATTAAACATATGAAGAGAATTCAGAATAGAGTGGTTGAAATGTCGAACTCATTACCACATGGAATAGTTGAGGTTAATAGCAGAGATGCGTTTAAGGGGAAGTTAGATAAACCCTTGAGGGTGAAAGGAATAGAATGATATGCTGATAATTAGATGAAGTAGGGTGGGAGGAGGCTAATGTGGAGCTTACACACTGGTATATTCCATTTGGGCCGAATGTATAATACTCTGTTGGAAAAATATCAAGCAGTGCTTTTAATACCTTTCTCAGTCACAGTTACCCTCCTTAGCAGGTATTGATCCTGCTCACTGTACAAAATAACCTGAGCAAGTTCCTGGAAACAAGAACTCATTGTTGTATTCTTCTTCCCGCCTTTAGGCTTTCCCGGACAATGCAGCTCGCAGGGAACTGGACAATCTGCCTGCAGTTTGCAACAATGAGAGCTGCCCATGGAAGGGCACCATCAAGGAATATGAGGTGAGAGGAAAGGAAGGCGGCAAATTTTAAATGAATACTGAAACGTTTGGAACTGGGCAGCAGGTCTGATGGCATCTGAAGGAAAGGGGTCCTCAGCTGTCATTGTAAACATTGTTCAAGGCTGGAGGACGGACTAACGGGCAGAGTTCCTACTCCTTATTACTATCCAGTGTATCGTACCGGAATACTTAGTGTGTGGACATTGGCTGAGGTTAGGACTGGGCTTGGCCATAATGTCCCTCCGTTCCCTTCCATGAATCACTTGCTAACATTCGCTGTCAAAGGCCACAGAAGAAGAATGGCCACTTCACCCCCACTCTGAAACATCCTGGGCAAATGGCATCTATGAAGCTTTAAACCAGTAGGAACTTTTAAGAAAGGAGAAAAATTGGGTGAAGGAGGAAAAATTGTAAACTAGAACAACTTATGACTGTTGCAAGGTTCATAGTACAGCAGGGAACCAAGCTGAATATAGAAAGTATAGAGGAGATCTAAAGGAATCTGAAGGGAAAAGAGAGTGAATGAGAATAGAACAGCGGCTAACATAAGGACGCGTAAGTAGTAAAAAGATAGACTGATTTGGAACCCAAAAAAAAGAGATCTTCTTGCAAAGGGAATGTGGAGGCAGATGACATGGCTGGGGTAATAAATGAGTATTTTGCTTGTCTTCACCAGATGCTGTCAATGTAGCAGTAAAGGAGGAGGCATTAGTGCGATTGAATAGGATAAAAATAGCTAGAGGGGATACATAAAAAGAATGGCAGTGCGCAAAATAGCAGTCACCCAGTCTGGATGGGATGCATGCCAGGTTACTGAGGGAAGTCAGGGTGGAAATTGCAGAAACTGTGGCCACAATCTTCCAATCATCCTTGGATATGGCATTGATGCCAGAGGACTGGAGGATGTTAAATGTTACACTCCTGTTCAAAAAAGGGAAAAACTGGAAACTACAGGCCAGGCAGCCTAGCATCATTGGTGTGAAAACACAAATCTGGGGCAAAATCAATTGGCATTTAGAAAAGTAATAAATGAAAGTAGGCCTGGATTTGTTAAAGGTAAATTGTGTTTGATTGACTTGATTGAGTTCTTTGAAGTAATGGAGAAAGTTGGTGCTGTTTATATGGGCTTCCAAAAGGCATTTGACATAATAGATGTGGTCACAAAATAAAAGCCCATGGGATTAAAGGGACAGTAGCTGCATGGATACAATATTAGCTAAGGGGCAGAAAGCAGAGAGTAGTGGTGAGTGGTTGTTTGTCACACTGGTGGGGAATATACAGTAGTGTTCCCCAGGGATTGGTGACATTACCATAAGTCTTTTTGATATCTATTAATGACCTGGACTTGGGTATACAGGGCATAATTCCAAAGTTTGCAGAAGATATGGACCTCAGAAATGTAGTAAACAGTGAAGAGAATAGTAACAGAGTTCAGGCGGACATAGACTGGTGAAATGGGCAGAGACATGGCAGATGAATTTCAATGCAGAGAAGCGTGAAATAATACTTTTTGGTTGGAAGAATGAGGAGAAGCGATATAAACTAAACGGTGGTACAGGAACTGAGAGACCTGATGGTGTATGTACACAAATGAAGGTATTAAATGAGTATTTTGCTCAGACAAGTTAAGAAGGCTGTTAAAAAGCCATAAGAACATAAGAAATAGGAGCAGGAGTAGGCCATTCAGCCCCTCAAGCCCGCCCCACCACACAATAGATCTGTCCCAAGCCTCAACTCCTCTTTTGGGCCTGCTCTGCATAACCCTCGACTCCCCGAGATTTCAAAAATCTATCTACCTCCTCCTTAAATACATTTAGTGACCTAGCCTCCACAACTCTCTGAGGTAAAGAATTCCAGAGATTCACCACCCGCTGAGAGAAGAAATTCCTTTGCATCTCAGTTTTAAATGAGTGACCCTTAATCTGTAACTATGTCCCCTAGTTCGAGATTCTCCCACCAGTAGAAATATATTCTCAACATCTACCCTGTCAAGCCCCCTTAGAATCTTTTATGTTTCACCTCTCATTCTTCTAAACTCCAATTGAGTAAAGGCCTAACCTGTTTAGCAGTTCTTGATAAGATAACTCCTTCATCCTAGGAATCAGCCTAGTGAACCTTTTCTGAACTGCCTCCAATGCTAGTATATCCTCCCTTAAATACGGGGACCAAAACTGTACGCAATACTCCAGATGTGGCCTCACCAACACCCTGTACAGTTGTAACAAGACTTCCCTATTTTTAATATAAAAGCAAAATACTGCGGATGCTGGAAATATGCTGGACCCGAAACGTTATCTCTGCTTCTCTTTCCACAGATACTGCCAGACCTGCTGAGTATTTCCAGCATTTCTTGTTTTTATTCCCTATTTTTAAACTCTAACCGCCTAGCAATAAAGGCCAAAATTCCATTTGCCTTCCTAATTACTTGCTGCACCTGCATGCTAACTTTTTGTGTTTCATGTACAAGAACACCCAGATCCCTCTGTACTGCAGTATTTTGTAGTCTTTCTGCATCTATTAATAGAGGAATAGAATACAAAAACAAGGAAGTTATGCTAAATGTTAATAAATCACAGGAATAGGCCCCAGCTGGAGTATTGTGTCCAGTTCTGGGCACTGCATTTTAGGAAGGATGTGAAGGCTTTAGAGAGGGTGCAGAAAACATTTGTTAGAATGATTCCAGGGATGAGAGACTTCACTTATATGGAGAGATTTCACCTTCGAGCAGAGAAGGTTAAGAGGAGATTTGATAGTTACTCAAAATTATGAGGGGTTTTGATAGAGTTAATAAGGAGAAACTATTTCCAATTGGATGAAGGCCAGTAACCAGAGGACACAGGTGATTGGGAAAAGAATCAGAGGTGACAAGAGGAAACAATGGAGAAATACACTGAAGGAAATAAATTACAGGCTAGGGGGAAAAGGAGTGGAATTAATTGCATAGCTTTACCAAAGTGCTGGACTGAATGGTTGTCTCCTGTGCTGTATCATTCTATGATTCTAACTTGTGTTTACAAAATGACTTAACATAGAAAAATGCCCAGAGTGCTTCACAGATCTGCTAAATTGATGGCAAACCAAAGAAAGAAATATTAGAATGCTCAGAGGTGGGTTTTATAAGAGGAGGGAGAGGCAGCGAGGTTTAGAGACTGAATTCCAGCTCGAGAAGCCTAGTTGGCTAAGCAAAGCTGGGGATGTGCAAGAGTGCTGGGTGGGTTGGACTTGAAGTGGGATAGTGGGATAGCAGGTAATGGCTGCACAGGCAGAAAAGAGATGGGTGACCACCAGACGGAGTAGTAGGCGCAGGCAGGTAGTGCAGGACTCCCCTGTGGCCATCCCCCTCTCAAACACATATACCGCTTTGGATACTGTTGTGGGGGGGGGAGGATGACGTCCCAGGGGAAAGCAGCAACAGCCAAGTTCGTGGCACCACGGAGGGCTCTCCTACACAGCAGGGGAGGAAAAGTGTTGGAAGAGCTATAGTGATAGGGGATTCTATCGTAAGGGGTGCAGATAGGCGTTTCTGTGTCCGCAAATGAGACTCCAGGATGGTATGTTGCCTCCCTGGTGCTACGGTCAAGGATGTCTCGGAGCGGCTGCAGGACATTCTGAAAGGGGAGGGTGAACAGCCAGAGGTCGTGTTCCATATTGGTACTAACAGCATAGGCAGGAAGAGAGATGAGGTCCTGCAAAGTGAATATAGGGAGTTAGGCAGAAGGTTAAAAAGCAGGACCTCTAGGGTTGTAATCTCAGGATTACTCCCTGTGCCACGTGCTAGTGAGGGTAGGAATAGGAGGATTAGGCAAATGAATGCGTGGCTGAAGAGCTGGTGTAGGCGGGAGGGCTTCAGCTACTTGGATGATTGGGATCTCTTCTGGTGCAGAGGTGACCTGTACAAGAGGGACGGGTTGCATCTAAACTGGAGGGGGACCAATATCCTTGCGGGGATGTTTGCTAGCACTACTCGGTAGGGTTTAAACGAGTCTTGCAGGGGGGTGGGACCCAAAGTAGTAGTCTCTCAGATGAGATAGTTGAGGCAAATGTAGAGGTTAAAGCAAGCAAGTCCAGTAGTCCGGCCGGGCAGGGGCAGGACAGAGAGCGTGGAAGGTCTGATTGGCTAAACTGCATTTGCTTTAATGCAGGACGCCTTACAGGTAAGGCAGATGAACTCAGAGCATGGATCGGTACGTGGGATTGTGATATTATTGCTATTACAGAAACGTGGTTGAGGGATGGGCAGGAATGGCAGCTCAATGTTCCGGGGTACCGATCTTACCGGCGTGACAGAGGTGGAGGTAAGAGAGGAGGGGGAGTTGCACTATTGATTAGGGAGGACATCACGGCAGTACTTAGAGAGAATGTCCAGCGAGGCCATATGGGTAGAACTTAGAAATAAGAAAGGGGTGATCACTTTGATGGGATTATACTATAGGCCCCTCAATAGTCAGAGGGAAGTGGAGGAGCATATATGTCAGGAAATCACAGATAGGTGTAGGAATTATAGGGTTGTAATAGTAGGTGATTTTAATTTTCCTAATATTGACTGGGACTGCCTTAGTGCTAAGGGATCAGATGGGGAAGAATTTGTTAAGTGTGTCCAGGATAGTTTTCTGAAGCAGTATGTGGATAGCCCTACTAGAGAAGGGGTTATACTTGACCTCCTCTTAGGAAATGAGGATGGGCAGGTGGTTGATGTGTCAGTGGGGGAGCACTTTGGGACCAGTGACCATAACTCTATTAGCTTCAAGATAGTTATGGAAAAGGATAGGACTGGTCTTCAGGTTGAAGTCCTAAATTGGGGGAAGGCTAATTTCGATGGCATCAGACAGGAACTCTCAAAAGTTGAATGGGAGAGGTTGTTTACAGGTAAAGGGACGTCTGGCAAGTGGGAGGCTTTTAAAAGTGAGATAGGAAGAGTTCAGGGCCGAATGTTCCTGTTAGATGGAAGGGCAAGGCTGGCAAGTTTAGGGAACCTTGGTTGACGAGGGATATTGAGGGTCTGGTCAGGACAAAGGTATAGGCAGCTGGGATCGAGTGAGTCCCTCAAGGAGTATAGGGGATGTAGGACTACACTTAAGAAGGAAATTAGGAGGGCAAAAAGGGGCCAAGAGATTTCCCTGGCAGATAAGATAAAGGAGAATCCTAAAAGATTCTATAAGTATATTCAGAGTAAAAGGGTAGCTAGGGAGAGAGTAGGTCCCCTTAAGGTTCAATGTGGCAATCTATGTGTGGAGCCATGGGAAATGGGCGAGGTCTTAAATGAATATTTTACATCTGTATTTACCATGGAGAAGGTCATGGAAGCTAGTGAGTTCAAGGGAGGGAACACCGATATCCTGGAGCATATCAACATTACAAAGGAGGAGGTGTTGGAGATTTTGAAGGGCATTAAGGTGGATAAATCCTCAGGGCCTGACCAAGTGTATCCTAGGATGCTATGGGAAGCAAGGGAGGAGATTGCTGGGACCCTGGCGGAGATTTTTGTATCATCGTTAGCCACGGGTGAGGTACCAGAAGACTGGAGGATAGCTAATGTTGTGCCTTTATTTAAGAAGGGCAGCAGGGATAAGCCAGGGAACTACAGGCCGGTGAGCCTTGCATCAGTGGTGGGAAAGTTATTGGAAGGGATTCTGAGAGACAAGATTTATATGCATCTGGAAAGGCATGGTCTGATTAGGGATAGTCAGCATGGCTTTGTGCGTGGGAAATCATTTTTCACAAATTTGATTGAGTTTTTCGAGGAGGTGACCAAGAGGATTGACGAGGGCAGGGCATTGGACATTGTCTACATGGATTTTAGCAAGGCCTTTGACAAGGTCCCGCATGGTAGGCTGGTCCAGAAGGTTCGAACACATGGGATCCAGGGTGAGCTAGCAAATTGGATACAAAATTGGCTTGGTGATAGGAGGCAGAGGGTGGTAGTGGAGGGTTGTTTTTCAGATTGGAGGCCGGTGACCAGTCGTGTGCCGCAGGGATCATTACTGGGCCCTCTATTGTTTGTCATATATATTCATGACTTGGACGTGAATGTAAGGGGCATGATTAGTAAGTTTGCAGATGACACCAAAATTGGTGGTATAGTGGATAGTGAAGAAGGTTGTCTAAGGTTACAACAGGATATAGATCAACTGGGAAAGTGGGCAAGGGAGTGGCAAATGGAATTTAATGCAGACAAGTGTAAAGTGATGCATTTTGGGAAGTTAAACCAGGGCAGGACATATACAGTGAATGGCAGGGCCCTGGGGAATGTTGTTGAGCAGAGAGACCTTGGGGTGCAAGTACATAGTTCCCTGAAAGTGGCAACACAGGTAGACAGGGTGGTTAAGAAGGCGTATGGCATGCTTGCCTTCATTGGCCGAGGCATTGAGTACAAGTGTTGGGACGTCATGTTACAGTTGTATATGACATTGGTTAGGCCGCATTTGGAGTACTGTGTGCAGTTCTGGTGGCCGTACTACAGGAATGATGTGATTAAGCTAGAGAGGGTGCAGAAAAGATTCACAAGGATGTTGTCTGGTTTGGAGGGCTTGAGTTATAAAGAGAGATTGGATAGGTTGGGTCTTTTTTCCCTGGAGCGAAGGAGGCTGAGAGGGGACATGATAGAGGTATATAAAATTATGAGAGGCATAGATAGGGAAGATAGCCAGAGTCTGTTTCCCATGGTAGGGGTGACTAAAACTAAAGGGCATAGATTTAAGGTGAGAGGGAGGAGGTTTAAAGGGGATCAAAGGGGTAAATTTTTCACATAAAGAATAGTGGGTATCTGGAATGAGCTGCCTGAGGAGGTGGTGGAGGCAGGAACAGTAGCGACATTTAAGAGGCATCTGGACAGGTACTTGAATGAGCAAGGCATAGAGGGATATGGAATTAATGCAGGCAGATGGGGTTAGTGTAGATAGGCATTATGGTGGACGTGGTGGGCCGAAGGGCCTGTTTCTATGCTGTATGACTCTTATGAGTATACTGGTAGCAGAGTTTTGGATGAGCTGAAGTTTATAGGGGGTAGAAGATGGGAGGCTGACTAGCAGGGCAATGGAATAATTGAGTCTGGAGGTGACATAGATGTGGATGAGGGTTTCATCAGCAGGTGAGTGGGTGGTGGGTGTCTATGTCCTCCTGAACTCTGTTACTATCCTCTTCACTGTTTACTACATTTCTGAGTTTCATATCTTCTGCAAACTTTGGAATTATGTCCTGTATAGCATGTCCAGGGTGGTGGGCAGTGTTATGAAGGTGAAAGTAGGTAGTCTTTGTTGATTGAGAAGATATGGGGTTGGTAATGCAGCTCAAGGTCGAATAGGATGACAAGATTGGATCCTTGGGGGAATTCCCGAAGTGAAGGGGGTGGCCAGAGAACCCATTTCAGGAGATGCTTCAGCAGTACAAGTGGAACCAGATGATTTAAATTTTCATAAAACCTTCAGGTTAGTTGTACTCTTGGGATGTGTTGGTTCTGCTGTTCTGATCTAATTTCCCATAAGACTTGTGTAAGTCCCATCTTTGAGTTCTGGCTGTGTTCATTACTGGCAGGGGTGATGGTGTGTATTAATTTGACTTAATTTCCTTACTAAGATGAAATTAGAAACTGTAATTCGGCATTGTTAACAGGCAGTTACTGTGGGTTTCAGTTTCAGGTTTGTGCTTTTGTTAGTTGGAGTTTGAACTTGAAACTTTACCATCTGCACGGCTCAAATGATTGTACAGAAACCACCTCTCTAGCATTCTGACTGCAAATAACCAATATGAGAGTAGGAGAATTGGCAAATAACTAACGCAATGTAAATTCAGTCTGACAGAATTGATGAAGAGTAGAAAAGCAAGGGTGTTATGAATGCTCAAAAAAGGCCAGGTTCAAAAGGCAAGATAAGGGATCTGGTGCCAATTAATTGGCAGGCAAAGTTAGAAAATCAGTTCTGTGGAATCTTCAACAATGAAATGGGTAGAGTAGGTTAAATATCACCCTATCAGGTGAAAAGAGGGTATACTAAAGAATGGAATTCTATGGATAAAAGGAGTAAAATTAATCCAATTAATTTGAGGAGGGCACATGAGAAAGCTCGGACTACAGAAAACGAAAGCAGGAAGTTTAATGGGAGGTGAAAAGCGGGGGTTAGAGAGGCTTAAAGGGAAGATGTAAAAAGGCTGGCAGGTAGTGTGAAAGCAAACAGTAAACA
The DNA here is from genome assembly GCF_036365525.1 of Heterodontus francisci. Classification (NCBI taxonomy): domain Eukaryota; kingdom Metazoa; phylum Chordata; class Chondrichthyes; order Heterodontiformes; family Heterodontidae; genus Heterodontus; species Heterodontus francisci. The sequence goes on from NC_090402.1 coordinate 54,545,799, forward strand.
ATTTAAAAGCATTTAAATGTGGGTCCGCTCAGGGAAGACTGAGTTTAGTTGTGGAGGATGAGGGCATGACAGAGATATGAAATATTTAACATTGCTGTTTACAATGGGAGTGGGATACAAAACACAAAAATTGCTAACTGGAGAAAACGATTCATTCTGGAAAAGAATGGTCAACATTGGAGTTGAATGAATCAATGGACTCTTGAGGGCTGCACTCTGGTTGGTGAATTAAACATGAAAATTGTGCCAGAGCACCCCTGTTCAAAGAGAGAGACTGATAAACTGTGTCACTATGGATGGACTAGTTAGTCTAATGTTGATGTGTTAATAAGCATTTAGAAATGCACCCATTAATCAAGGACAGTGAACTTGTATTTTGTTAAAGGTAAGTCGTGTTTGACAAATTTGAGCTTTTTCAGCTGAGCAGCTGTGTGTGGATTTTCAGAAAATGTTGAATGAGGCAACAGTGACTGGGCAGGTGAATGACTTCCTTTTTTGGTACAAACAGGTCCCGTAAATGCAACTCAGTGATCAGTATCAATCTGTTCGTCTCCCCATTCTCTCCCCTGAAGGTACTGCCTCATTAATGGACAGGTGCCCTTCTGCATCTCTCCTGGCCATGCTCCATGTTTGTCAGCCATAGTCAACTACCGGGGGCATCGCATCTGAGCCTGATCTGTTCTTGCCTGGCATCTACATGTGCACGATCCAGCAGAGGTCAGTGGACGGCGATAGTGAGTAGGGACCCTGGCTGATAATTTAGCCAGTTGGAGCATCTCTACTGGCACCTCAGCTGTGAGTGACTAACTCTGCTTGATTCAGACATCAAAAGAGAGATTTCACACAACACCTTTCACCACCATTGGACATTCCCTAGGTGCTTTATAGCCAATGAAGTACTTTTTTTGAAGTAGTCACTGCTGTACTGTAGTTAAAACTGGGAACATTTGATCTGTGTGTCTTGGCTGCTCATTGCTTTAACAAATTTAACAATTGAAAGTTCCTCACCTTCGTTTTAAACATGGGTCCCAAATTCACTGTTGTTTGAGGGGAAACCAGTGCACGCTCAATGTACAGTCAAACGCACATGGACCTTCATTCAGTGCCCCTCATGCCATCTTCCATTTATTGGAAATGATGGGACCAGTGGGCTGCCTGAGGGTGTGTTTCATACTTGGTAAATGTGTACGTACAGGGTGTAGGACTGAGCATCAAGAGCCCAGATTTGCTTTCAGCTGAGAAAGAACAGGGGTGTTGCCATTGTCTCAGTTTCTCTTGTTAGGAGCAGAAATCCCACTCAGTTTTTCCTAATGCTTCCTGCTGGAAAGTATTCCTGTAGGCTCTGAATGAGAACGAGATCAGGATTAGCTGTGATTGTCCCACGGTCCAGTAGCTCGTGTGTGCAGACTGTCCATTTGGTGTATTACCACAGGGCTTTGATCGCATTGGAACGTGTCCTAGCATGAGCCAGCATCTTCAGAAGTTGGGTAAGGAAATATTAAGTCACGCTACCAGACAACATCTCATCTCTACATGATCAGCAGTGTTCTGCCCACTGAACTCTTGTTCCAGTTACACGACAGACTTTGTTGCATCAACATCAAGCATTTGGTTCTGATGAAAGGTCACAGAACTGAAACGTTAACTCTGCTTCTCTCTCCAGCGGTGCTGCCAGACCTGCTGAGTATTTCCAGCACTTACTGTCTTTATTGAAGTATTTGATCTAAATGGGAGATTCTTGAGACTTGAAGTTGCTGTTAAGTGGAGTAAGCTTCTGGCAGAGGCTCACTTATAATGCTGATATATGCTTTAAGTACAGAATTACTACTGCAGCTAAGGCAGGAATGTGGACAGTAACAATGGTTAATGACTCCGCAGCAATGGTTAATGACTGTGCAACCCAGCTGCTGCTGGCTGTGATACTCTTTGACTCAGTGGTTTGTTTGATCAGTGCTGCAGATCTATTGCTTGGAAAGTCCCTGAGACTCCACAACAGCTCTTTGCGTTTTAATAGCACAGCACAGTGGAAAGTCCCTAAGATTTGCTATTCTAAATGGGGTAGTGATTATGCAGCATGTGGTGGATAGTTGCAATAACATGTTTTTAAACTTGATCTGCTGCTTTTCTTCATAAAACTGCTGGTTGAGTTTAAAGAATGAAATTGCATTTCTACTTTTACGCCTGTCTGAATGTTCAGATGAAATGGCTGTAACAATTTCCACCAGTTTGTTTTTTTAAAAAAAAGCAAAGCCTCGGGTGAACCTGTGTTGTTGCAGGTAGATGGATAGATGTCTGTGCCTGGGAATGGAACACTTCTACTACTCGAGGTCAGAGTCAAATGCTCCCAGGGTAAATACAAGCTAAAGGCCCCTCTAACCTATCCAAACAGTCCCTGGGTGTGTTCAGGACAGGTTAAATACAGAGTAAAGCTCCCTGTGCACCATCCAAACACTCCCTGGGCAAATACAGCATGGGTTGGATACAGAGTAAAGCTCCCTCTATGCTTTATTGAATTTAGTTGGTTTTGTATCCTCGCACTCGTCCCTTAGAGAACGCTGAAGCAATGGAAGCATTTGCAGGCCGTTTAATAATCTGACAGGCTGTAATGTGAATGTTTCTTCCATGTCCATAACCACCTTTATCCCATCCGAGAGAGCAGTTAGTTCTATACGTTGGGAGGGAATTATGCCTTCAAGTTGGAATTCTGGTCTCCACTAGCTGGGACTGCCTAGAGTGGGGTTTGAACCCTATGTGCTCATTCAGAGGCAGGAATTGAGCTAAAGGCTTGATCCTACTGAATTTAGTGTGTGCTGGAGGTTCCATCATGACCTAGTGTTGAGTGACACAGTACAGCTTTACAGGCCGATGTAGGGAGATGTGTGAGAATGAGGGTGTCACATGCTGGCCAACTCCACAAGCAAGTGAGGACACATTGACGACCAAAGATTGGGTGGATTTGTCGCCAGCCAACAGCCCACAGAAAATAAATTCTGTCCTCACCAAGGGTTTCCCTGACGCCTGCTTCCCCTGCGACTGCTGCAGACTTGCAGAGGGATAATTGTCTCCATTACCTGTATCTGTTGTTGTGTTGCAGGCTGACCACGAAGGGAAGTGCGAGTATACGATAAAGCCTTGCGCAGCGTGCGGCAGGAAGGTACGCCAGTTCGACCTCCCCCGGCACTTGGAACGAGAGTGTCCTGAAAGAAACCTCAACTGCAAATTCTGCAAATCCTTGTTTCCCCACAAAGAGATAAAGGTAATCGGTCTTTAGAGAAGGATGAGTTCTACTCCCTGACCATTTCCTGCACTGTGCTCAGTCAGCTCCTCACAGCTCGAGAATCCAATCAGCTGCTGCAATTGGCCTCAGCACCCCTGCATTCGGGGGGCAAAGAACTCAACCATGCCTCCTGTGGAGAGTGCAGGGGCTGGATGAGAACAGGGTTTTTTGTGCTAACAGTAGGCAGGCATTTCCTGTGACAGTAACTAATTGGGTCATAGTCACAGCCTGTCGTTTTTGCATTCATTCACAAAATGTGGGCGTCACTGACAAGGCCTTCATTTATTGCCCATCCCTCGTTGCTCTTGAGAAGATGGTGGTGAGCCGCCTTCTTGAACTGCTGCAGTATGTATGAGGCACTGCAACTTCACTCGTGTCCTATGTAGGGCTGCGTGTGATGATGGTGATGCACAATTTTAAAAAAACATAATAACTGTAGTGGTTGAGGCAGCATGAACTGATGGGAATGGGGTAAAGAGGGGGGACATGGATGTATTGTGAAACGTCTCCTTTAGATGATGTCGCTTTCACATGCCTCTTTCACTGTCACATAGAGGAAAGCAACCCTCAAGTGTTTGTTCTTTGCCATTTGTACAAGCTTCATGACTGAGACTGACAAACACCTTTCACATAGGGTGCTTTGAGACAACAGATCAACTAACTCAGCACAGACCTGGGATTGTCTGGTTTATGAGAGATGTAGCACAGTATTGACTCAGTTATCTTCTTATGTGAGATACTCTGTTGGATGTTAGTTCCCAGTCCTCAGAGAGTCCCCAAAAATGAACCTTTTCTCTTTATGGATGTTGCTGTGAATTCCCAGCATTTCCTTTCTATCTGTTCTGTTGAATGTTTTAATCTTGATTAATTCCATGAGATAATATCTGAATTGCAAATGACATAGAAATTGAGCCAGAATTGGCGAGAGCAGATCTACGGTAAATTTAACTGGACCAAACGCTTACTAGTCGGCACTGTACTGGATGAAGTTGGACAGGTCCAAGAGGCTATAATTTTGATATCCTTACTGCAACAGATGACATGTCCCCAGGCGAGTCCAGTCAGTGCCCTTTGAATAGCTGCAGCTTGCAGTCTAAGACTGAGATCATAGATGATTCAGAATCCACTGTGCCAAACCTCTTTTGTCTTTGACATGCAGTCATTTCCTTTGTCTCAGCCTGTCACCAAGTGAGAACAAGCACAGTCCCTAGGTTGGCTGAGCACCAACATGCTGGAGTGCTGTCTAATTCAGTAGGATATACCACTGCGGTCAGGGTGGATACTCAGTCAGTGGGCACTGGGCTGAGTGAAGAATAGCCGAGTGAAGTAATTCGCTGATCTTTATCAACATCACGCACAGTGCCACTTCCTTGGTCCCGATCTTAACCCCATCGCTTCTGAATATGCGATCTGAAGCTCCTCCAGTAATTAGCTCGGTCTCCACAGTAATCCATGCGGCGGTTACAGGGATTGAAACAAAAGCTGAGACAAACCCAGATACATATGGCATGCTGCTGAAGGAAATGTAGTGGCAAAATATTCCATTGATGTATTCGTCACCAAAGCAGGGGATTTCCTCATACATCCCTGTGGGAAATTTGATAATGGGGAAAAGAGAATACCTGGAACTGGTGTGTGGTTTGATGCATAAATTACTCTTTGTTACAACCAGATGAGAAAGAGGTCTTGGGTTCCCTCTCAGCCTTCACCTGGTCTTGCTGTAACAGGGTTTAATTTTAAATGAACTGTGTTTTTAGCTCCCCCTTGGTGAATCCTTGTTCATGCTTTCCAATTAGAAGGCAAAGAAGCCAGCACAAACAGGCTTTCTTAGGTTTAAAGAAGAAAAGATGAAATTTATGAAACTTAAACTCTAATTCGGTTAATGCCTAGGGATACATGACGCACCCAAACTAGCATGCGATACACACATGCAACTGGAGCCAGAAAAGCACAGAAGAAAAATAATGTGGAATAGTTTGAGGCACTATCTGAAGAATTGTTGTTACGGTTATTTGAGCTCACTGTAGAGTATCTGATTGTAGGTCGATCTTGCTTTTTGTTGGGGCCCAATATTCTTCTTAAACCTTGTTCACTGTAGGAGACTTTTCTCTCTTGGGATTCATGTGTCTTCAGTGGATTCAGAGGCTTGTGAGAAAGAGATGGGAGCAGACAGATCTTCTCAGTCCAGGAGCAAACAGACTCTCTGCCTTCAAATTCTCTGTAGCCAGTTAAAAAAAAAACCCTGAAACAGCCAGGTAGTCATGCGACCAGCTGGTCTAACCAGTTCTGGCCCTTGTGGATTGTATCCTCTTTAGCAGGCCCTGGAATGTGCTTGGTAAGAAACTTTATCAACCTTGCTTCCAATTTCCACCCTTCTCTCACCTTTACATGGTCCATCTCCGACACTTCCCTTCCCTTCCTCGACTTCTCCGTCTCCATCTCTGGGATAGGCTGTCTACTAATATTCATTATAAGCCCACCGACTCCCACAGCTACCTCGACGACACTTCTTCACACCCTGCCTCCGGTAAGGACTCCATTCCATTCTCCCAGTTTCTCCGTCTCAGACGCATCTGCTCTGATGATGCAATCTTCCACGACAGCGCTTCTGATATGTCTTCCTTTTTCCTCAACTGAGGATTCCGCTCCCCCCCCCCCCCCCCCCCCCCGCCCCACTGTGGTTGACAGGGCCCTCAACCGTGTCCGGCCCATTTCCTGCACCTCCACCCTCACCCCTTCCCCTCCCTTCCAGAATGGCGATAGGGTTCCCCTTGTCCTCGCTTTCCACCCCACCAGCCTCCGTATCCAAAGGATCATCTTCCGCCACATCCAGTGTGATGCCATTGCCAAACGCATCTTCCCCTCCCTTCCCCTGTCAGCATTCCAAAGGGACTGTTACCTCCACGATACCCTGGTCCACTCCTCCATTACCCCTAACACCTCGTCCCGTCCCACGCAATCGCAGGAGGTCTAATACCTGCACCTGTGCCTCCTCTCTCCTCACTATCCAAGGCCCCAAACACTCCTTTCAGGTGAAGCAGCGATTTACTTGTACTTCTTTCAATGCAGTATACTGTATTTGCTGCTCACGATGTGGTCTCCTCTACATTGGGGAGACCAAACGCAGATTGGGTGACCATTTTGCGGAACACTTCATCTCAGTCTGTAAGCATGATCCCAGGCATCCAGCTGCTGGCCATTTCAACACCACTGCCCCCCACCCTGCTCTCATGCTGACATCTCTGTCCTGGGATTGCTGCAGTGTTCCAGTGAACATCAACGCAAGCTCGAGGAACAGCATCTTATTTACCGATTAGGCACGCTACAGCCTGCCGGGCTGAACATTGAATTCAATAATTTCAGAGCATGATGGGCCCTCCTTTTTATTTTTATTTTTATGTTTAGTTATTTTTTATTTATTTTATTTTAGTTTGTTTCATTATTCATTTTTTTTTTTACCATGTGCCTACCCACTGTTTTGTTCATGTTTGTGCTTTGGGCCAGGACTGTTCATTTTTCTGTCAATTAACACCCTCTCTGCACTAACACTTTGTCTTTCAGCACACCTGTAACATACCGTTTGCCTTTGTTCCATGATCTTCTGGTCAATTATTCTGTGTGACCCTCTGTCCTATCAACACCTTCCGTTTTGTTACCACTGCCCCACCCCCGCTTTATTTGCTTAAAACCTTTTACATTTCTAACATTTGCCAGTTCTGATGAAAGGTCACTGACCTGAAACGTTAACTCTGCTTCTCTCTCCACAGATGCTGCCAGACCGGCTGAGTATTTCCAGCATTTCTTGATTTTATTCCTGGAATGTGCTATCTCACCTTCCATGTCTGAGGATGTAAATGTTTTTTTTTCAGCCACGGCTGATCTGTTTAACAAGTCATTTCCTCGCTCCAACAACAGTTAAAAATCAATGTTCATGACCAAATTGATGTGCCTCATTCTTGGCAGGTGTGGGCCTAGCATGACAGTCTTTCACTCAATCCCCATAGTACTGTGTCTGCTAGAGAGCAGGAAGTGCAAAGGGAAAACTCCCAGGACTGGTTGTTAATTGTAAGCTTGTTTAGTCTGTTGGAACTGTTCATATCAGCTATTTAATGAAGTAGATGGTGTTTTTTGATTCTATGTCTGATGATTTGGTAAATTTAAATTACTAAAGGCCACTGATAAAAGTAGCCTGAGCCCTGTTATCTGCATCAGTTCAGTGCCCATCTAGTTACAGTTTAGCTAACAGACCAAGTGACTGGAAACTTATGAATTGAGAAAGACTTTTGCAAACAGAAATGAGATGTCCTAAGACTCATACAACGTTACATCACAAAGGCTAGTCCATCACAGTCCCTGAAATGTTTTAACTCAGAGTTCCATCCTCCTGCAGTTGCCTCATACCCTTTTTAAATTTTCATTTTCAAATCCTGATCTTGCTGCATAGATTGTCAGTCACTCAGTGTGTGGGTGCTGCTCTCTCTCTCTCTTCCCCCGATGTCAGTCACTCAGTGTGTGGGTGCTGCTCTCTCTCTCTCTTCCCCCGATGTCAGTCACTCAGTGTGTGGGTGCTGCTCTCTCTCCCCTGATGTCAGTCACAGTGTGTGGGTGCTGCTCTCTCTCTCTCTTCCCCCGATGTCAGTCACTCAGTGTGTGGGTGCTGCTCTCTCTCCCCCGATGTCAGTCACAGTGTGTGGGTGCTGCTCTCTCTCTCTCTCCCCCGATGTGAGTCACTCAGTGTGTGGGTGCTGCTCTCTCTCTCTCTTCCCCCGATGTCAGTCACTCAGTGTGTGGGTGCTGCTCTCTCTCTCTCTCCCCCCGATGTGAGTCACTCAGTGTGAGGGTGCTGCTCTCCCCCCTCCCCCCGATGTGAGTCACTCAGTGTGTGGGTGCTGCTCTCACCCCTCCCCCCGATGTGAGTCACTCAGTGTGTGGGTGCTGCTCTCACCCCTCCCCCCGATGTGAGTCACTCAGTGTGAGGGTGCTGCTCTCTCTCTCCCTGATGTGAGTCACTCACTGTGTGGGTGCTGCTCTCTCTCTCTCCCGATGTGAGTCACTCAGTGTGTGGGTGCTGCTCTCTCTCTCTCTTCCCCCGATGTCAGTCACTCAGTGTGTGGGTGCTGCTCTCTTTCCCCCGATGTCAGTCACAGTGTGTGGGTGCTGCTCTCTCTCTCTCTCCCCCGATGTGAGTCACTCAGTGTGTGGGTGCTGCTCTCTCTCTCTCTTCCCCCGATGTCAGTCACTCAGTGTGTGGGTGCTGCTCTCTCTCTCTCTCCCCCCGATGTGAGTCACTCAGTGTGAGGGTGCTGCTCTCCCCCCTCCCCCCGATGTGAGTCACTCAGTGTGAGGGTGCTGCTCTTCCCCCCTCCCCCTGATATGAGTCACTCAGTGTGTGGGTGCTGCTCTTCCCCCCTCCCCCCGATGTGAGTCACTCAGTGTGTGGGTGCTGCTCTCACCCCTCCCCCCGATGTGAGTCACTCAGTGTGAGGGTGCTGCTCTCTCTCTCCCTGATGTGAGTCACTCACTGTGTGGGTGCTGCTCTCTCTCTCTCCCGATGTGAGTCACTCAGTGTGTGGGTGCTGCTCTGTCTCACTCTCTGATTGCTGCGCTGGTTAAGGCAGCAAGAAGCTGAATGTTTGGAGATGGGAACGTATTGATGTCTCTGCTGTTATTTTAGCTCAATCCAAGAGGCAGCTGTGACTCTCCATTTTTTTTGAGTGGTGTGTGTCAGAAAGGAGAATATGTCGGGAGCCTTGATCGCTTTCCAGTGGTCCATGCTGAAGGTCAGATGAAGACCAGGGCAAATCTGACCCTCTGAATTATCCATCTGCCCACACTCACTCTGGAGCCTAATGCAACAACTGGGAGTCGGATGGGATACCAATGAACTGTTTTCATTCTGCTGCTTGGTTTGCCAAGGCCCAAAAACTCTGAGTTGTTCGAAGCAGCAGCTGCTGAAACGGGGGTGGCTGAGGACTGTTACCTTTATTCAAGCAGACAGGTGTTACATTCAAGTGTTAGTTCTTTAGCAGCTCTACAGAATAAGTTATTGATATTGTTATTTGTTTTTGTCCTGCACAGGCTCATGATGAAATATGTTCCAAATTCCCATTAACGTGTGAATGGTGTGCGAAAAAAAAAATTCCAAGAGAAAAGGTAAAGTGTGTTTGAAATAAATCAGAAGTAGAGAATCAGAATCAGTGGCTACCTTCTGAGATGGTGCAACATGACAGACACACTCAGCTAACTCTAGGAGAAATAGTTTATTCGATTTTATATACTTTTTGTTGAAGAAATCGTTAATTTATATTTCTCTGCTTTCGTGTTTGGAAAAAAAATGACTCTCACTGGGGGACAGTTCCACAGGCACGGACTCTCACTGGAGCACAGTTCCACAGACACTGACTCTCACTGGGGGACAGTTCCACTGGCACTGACTCTCACTGGGGGACAGTTCCACAGACACTGACTCTCACTGGGGGACAGTTCCACTGGCACTGACTCTCTCGGGGGGACAGTTCCACAGGCACTGGCTCTCACTGGGGTACAGTTGCCCAGGCATGGACTCTTGCTGGGGTTTGTTCGCGCCTTGGTGTCCCTTGAGGGGGAGTATGCGGTGTCTGCTGATTTGCTTGAGGCTTTCTGCCACCACAGGGCACCACAGGGGCTGGAGTACATCATAGATGCTGAGAATGGTATTCATCTAATTTTAAATAAAGTTTTTCATTTGAAATCCATATAAAGGGGGCCTGAGGAATAATAGCCCCCTTGGCAATATAAAAGGCCCTGGGGTATAAAGGTTACTGCAACTGTACAGGATGTTAGTAAGACCACATCTGGAGTGCTTTGTGCAGTTTTGGTCTCCTGAGGGGACTTGATAGAATGGATACCGGGAAGATATTTCCTCTTGTGGAGCCGAATAGAACTAGGAGACACAGATTAATAGTGAGAAGTCTCCCTTTTAAGATGGAGATGAGGAGAATTTTTTTTCTCAAAAGGTCGTTAATCTGTGGATTCTCTTCCCCAGAAAGCAGTGGAGACTGGGTCACCGAATTGATTGAAGGCTGAGTTGGATAGATTTTTGATAGACAAGGGAGCCAAGGGTTATGGTGGGAGGCAGAAAAGTGGAGTTGAGACCACAACCAGATCAGCCATGATCTTAACGAATGGTGGAGCAGACTCAAGGGTCGAATGACCTACTGCTCCTAAGTACTATGTTCCTACGCCACCTGCAAAAAGAAAAAAATACAGAGTAAAGCTCTGTCTTTTATGATCGGAAAATACACTTCGCCACATTTTTATTGTTATACCAGTGCAAGAGATAACGCTATCTAAAAAGGGTTAGATACAGAGTAATCCCCGCCCTACACTCTCCAACAGTGTTTGGGGTTGGAGGAGCGGCTTATTTGTGGGGCGTGTTTAGGGGCATGCTGCTGGGGGAGGCATGTCGCCAGAGGGTGTGTTTGGGGGGTTTTGGGGGCATGTCGCTGGATTAGGAATGTGTTTGGGGGATTGAGGCGGGGGGAGGTGCGGCGTGTCACTGGAGGGGGCGTGTATGGGGAGGTGTGAGTGGGGGCGTGTTGCCAGAGGCGGGGGGGAGGTGTGTGTCGCTGCGGGGTGGGTGCAGGGGAAGGCCCCGGGGTTGTGTTTGCGAGGGTGTTGCCGGAGGGAGACATGTTTGGGGAAGGGATGTTTGGGGAAGGGATGTTTGGGGTTGCGTCGCCAGGCAGCGTGTTTGCGGTGTGTTGCCAGGTGATGTATTCATTGCATCTTCCTCTCCACAGTATGCAGATCACATTCGGACGTGTGGGAAGGTGAAGCTGCTTTGCCGCTTTAATGTGATTGGCTGTGAAATGGCAGTAAGTAACTTTTATAGTTTTCTGTCTGAAATACAGCAACAGCGATGTCCAGCTCTCACTGTCCAGGCTGAGTGACAGTGACTGTCCAGGCTGAGTGATAGTTGAGGTAGTTTCAGAGCTGTCTGTTGGTTAATGCTGTATTCACTGCGTGAGACTGTGTTCACACTGGTGGGACGTACTTCATTTATAATGCAGGTAGCTTGTCCAGACTGTCTGGTCTGCTGGATAAACTGTTCATACCCACCACTTTGACACCTGTGGGCATGTTAATTCTGTGCTTTTTTAATTTATTCTCATGATGTGGGTGAAGCTGGCAAAGCCACTTTCATTGCCTTGAGAAGGCAACGATGGGCCTTGTCCTTAAATCGCTGCAGTCCCTGTGGTGGTTCTCCCACCGAGGTGTTAGATAGAGAATATTGTCCCAGTAATGAGGAAGAAATCAGGAGGATATATCCAAGACATGATGGGGTGTGACTTGGAGGTGATGGTGTTCTCATGATGTTGCTGCTCTTTTACTTCTCAGCAAAAGGAGGAAGGTGTTATTGTAACAACCTCGGTGAGTTGCTGCATGCATCCTGCAGATTGTACATACTGCAGCCACAGTATGCCTGCTGGTGGTGGATGTTAATTGTCTATCAGTTGGGTGTTTAATTGTATACATTGGTGGGTATTAATTCAGGACTCTCCTGAAGAGGCAGGCTTAAAGAGGGGTTGTTGGTTGGAGATGCACAGTATGCAATATGTGCCTCTTGTCAGTAGAATTTTGTAAGTGTATAAAGATGAGGCTCCAGTGTTTTATCCTTCACCACTGAGCTATCTGAGTTCCAACGGTGGACAGACTGGATATTGAGCCCAGCAGCAGGGCACTGGTCAAAGGAACTGGATGCTGTCGAGCTTCTTGAGAAGTTGTGGCAAGTGGGTGTATAGTCCATCACACTCCTGATTTGAGGCTTGTAGAAAATGTTTTGAGACATTGAAGGGTCAGGAGATAAGACACTTGTTGCAGTATGCCCAGCCCAAGACCTGCTATTGTAGCCATGGTGTTGTTATGGACAGTCCAGCTCAGCTTCTGGTCAATAGTGGCTCTCAAAAGGTTGATGATGCTGTTAAACGTCAGTGGAGGTGGTTTAGTTTTGTTACCTGACACTTGTCAGTCTGAGGCTAGGTGTTGTCCAGGTCCTCCTTTAGCTTGACATGGGCTGCTTCATTATCATGATATTTTGGGAAACCTTGAATTCTTCAGCACTCAGTCTAGGTGTAAAATAAGGAAGGGGGTGCAAGTGTTACCACTGTCCTGTTTCATTCACCTCACAGATATAGCAAACCTTTACAAGAGCTACACACGAAGAGAATGGACAAAGATCTCAAAAGAATGGTTGGAGGAAGCAGAGGAGGTTTTGAAGAAATGTTTAAAGGTGGAAAGAGAAGTAGAGTGATGGAGTTTGGTGAATTAATTCCGGAGCTTGAAGGCTCTGCCACTAATGCTGGAGGGAATGGGTTTACAGTGGAAAGGTGCAGTGTGGGAAGAGATAGTAGCGGTGGCGAATGGTCAGGAAAAGACTCCTCACTAAACTGAGGATTTGGAATGTATTCTCGGATGGAGTCAGTGGAACTTGGCAATGTAGAGGTGATGGGTGAGTGGGATTTGCAATGGATAGGATACAGATAGTGGAGATTTGGGTGAGTTGTAATTTAATTAGGGTGAAGGCTGATGAGCGTGTTGGAGAGCCTGACTGCGGGGATACGGATAAGATTTTCAGTGGGGGTTGGAGTGAGGTAGAACTGAGAGGCTTTGGGAAGGATATGGGGTTTGAAGTTCAGCTGAGGGTTAATTTGACACTGTGTTTGCTTACTATTTGATTCAGCCTAAGCAAGCAGCCAGATATACTTGGACCAAAACAGACATCCTGATTGGACCTGCTTTGTCCTGTTATTTTGGGCAATGGACACAACTAAGTCTGCTGTAAGCAGTGTAATTGTACCGTGAGCAACTAGCTGAGTGCTGGTTCAAAAGTTTCAATGTACCAGTTAACTGGGAGGAAATGGATTGTTGACTAACTAATGGCAGTGCTTCAGGTATGGATTCTTCAAGTCTGCTCCAGAGCACAGTTGTTGTTTCTGCCCATGAAAACGGGCATCCCAGTGAGCACAAAGGAATCTTGCTTGGATTATCAGTTGTGTTGGAAGCTTGCAATATGGTCAAAAAGGAACTGGTTAATTTACTTTTCTGAAACAAGAAATCTCCGTTCTGCACACAAAGCAGTTCAGCAGGTGTGACCCATTTCAGCTGCTGCAGACTTCAAATCCAAGTCACAGCATGCTAGTTTCCCACACACCGCTCATGGTGAACTCTCGCAATAACTGGCATTCAAAATACAGCGAGCTTCAAGTTATTATGTAAATTGGGCTGAAGCTAGTGTCTGGAGTGGGGTTAACCAACTACTGCAAATTATATCTGCCATTTTTGTGCTTGAGATTTTGCCTGTGTGGGATATATAGGCCACTGTGTTTTCGAGCTGCCTGTTGGGTAGATTCCCAGATGTAAGGGCTGTCGGGGATTCAATTGACTCTGTCCAGTAGACGGTATCTTGTTTGGGTGTGGGGAGAGAAATGGGGACTTTCAGCCATCTAAACCTTTAATCTGTATTAAGGGGGCTGGAATTCAAAAGTGAGGAAGTGATGCTTCATTTCTAGAGTCTTGGTAAGACCCCACCTGGAGTAACTGCATTTACTTCTGGACATTGCACCTCAGGAAGCATATATTGGCCTTGGAGGGAATGCTGCACAGATTCACCATAATGATAGCAGGATTAAAAGAGTTAAATTATGAAGACAGATTGCATAAACTTTTATTCATTTGAAAGTTAAGATGTGATTTAATCAGTGTATTTAATGTGATCGAAATTTGATTGGAAATCCAGAAAAGGGGCATAATAAAATTAGAGCGAGCTTGTTCAGTGGTGAATTCAGAAAGTACTTCTTCACACAAAGGCTAGTGAAAATCTGGAACTGTCTTCAGTGGCTGGTGGGTGCTGGGGTACAATTAAAATGTTAAAGACTGAGATTGATGGATTTTTGTTGGGGAAGGGTACCAAAGAATGTGGATCAAAGGGGGGGTAAATGGATTGAATGTGCAGTAGGCTTGAGGGGCTCAAAGGCCTCTTCCTGTTCCTATGAGGAGGCTGTTTCTGTGGACTTGGCTGTTCTGTTGGATTGAGTTTGTTTCCTGCTGTCAGATGTGGAACCCACAGTGTGTATTGGGGCTGAAGAAAGAAACAAACACCATAGAAATTAAACGGTCCATCAGCACCTAATGGGAAAAGGACAGGCTTCCCCCAAAGTGTTCTTTGTTTCTCAGATACTGACTGACCTGCATCACTTTCTGTTCTTGTACAAATCTCTGGCAAAATGCAGCTTTACTAATCCTCTGTCTAATTTCTGTACACAAATCTGCAGTAATTTAGCTGGGCTTTAGTTTCAGCTATGCAGTGGCTAGGTCAACACTGCCACCGAGGGGAGCCAGCAAGACTGATTAACTGAAGGATACTCAATGTAAGTTCCTTGAAAACAACAGCATGAGGGACACTTGGGGTTTATGTCCATGTGGGATGTGAAGCAGAAGAGTTGAGCAGGAAGCTTGGGTCTGCGCCATGTTATCTGGTATAAGTCAGGGAGATGACAATGGTGCAACTATTTGTTTTGGTGTCCTATGGCTGGAGAATCATGGAGTCATTATGGCACAGAAGGAGTCCATTTGGCCCATTGAGTTCATGCCTGTTCTCTGTAGAGCAATCCAGTCAGTCCCATTCCCCTGCTCTATCCCCATAGCCCTGCAGGTTTATTTCCCTCAAATGCCCATCCACTTTCTTTTTGAAATCATTCATCGTCTCCGCTTCCACCTCCCTCATAGGCAGCGAATTCCAGCTCATTACCATTCATTTGATACCCATTCGAAAGCACCTGGTGTGGATCAGTCCTACCATTGATGACCCTGCAGGGTCAAGTACCCTGCTGTCACTCATTGTGTCAACAAACTACTGAAAAATGACCACTTGCATGAGGACCAAGGGTATCCAACTCTCTTCAGAGATGGGGAAGAGAGGAAGGGAATTGGCAAAGAAAAGCACATGCTTCTCCTATCACTGGTACAACTATTGCACTTAATTTCACCATTGCTTTAAGCATCCTTTCCAATGCTCCACGTGCTATCAAGACGAGCCAAGATTCCGATGATGTATATCCCTTTTGGAATTTGATGAATTTCTTTCCTGTCATATAGTGTAAAAGCCTAGAATAATCCTGAGCAGAACCACAGGGCATGGGAATATAGGTACATGTTCAGGACTGATGTCATCAATGAACTCCAAGGAGGGGAGTGGAGATAAAACTCTGGAGTCATTCGAGCTGTTAGATGTTGTGATGGGGCATTGACAGTTCATCGCTACTTATCTTTGGATCTTCTCATGGCTCCTGACGCCAATGAAATGTCAGCACCAGAGGGACAAAAATTCTACTACATCATTTGGGTGATTATATGTGCTCTGGTAAAGTGTTTCTGTCATCCAACTTTTGTGGAGTTCTTGAACTGATAGTGGAATCATGTCACACAGAAGGAGGCCATTCGGCCCATCGTGCCTGTGCCAGACGTCTGCAGTAGTTACGTGTGATCAGCGTCAGTTAGATTGTCCGATTTGTCTGCCCTGCTGCTCTGAGATTGATCTTCATTCCTGTCCCCAATTCCTTTTAAAAATAACTCAGGGCCACTGCAACCAAGAATAGGACCTCAAACACAGATTGCAATTCAAATAAAAAAGCTTGATGCATTTAATGCAGCAACATATCAATTGTTCTGACCCACCTTCACCAGAGGGTCACTCTGTTGCTGCAGGTTTACGTGGTTCCACAGGGTACTCGGGGATTGTCCAGTGATCACAAGATGTGAAGAAAGCTGTGTGCGTGAGGGACGTAAGCTTGACTGGGGCAGGATGCAGCTGGGTTCAGGCAGTCACAGTAAGTGGAAGGTCAGGGTACACTGGCCTTTCACTGCTCGGTTCAGCCTATCTTGGAGTATTGGTCAGGAGGAAAGCTTCCTTTGTTATTTGTTCTGAGGAAGTGGGTGATACCAGACAAGGCCATATTTAGTTGCCTTTGTTAGTTGCCCAAGGGTATTAGAGTCAAGCACACAGTGTGCAACTGGAGTCATATGTAGACCAGACTGGGTGGGGGTGGGGGTGCAGGCCCCCTTCCTTGAAGGACGTCAGTGAAACAGTTGAGATTTACAGCAATCCATATCCCTTCCCTACTGAATGTTCCTATGTGAAATGAGTTCAATTTAATTTCATAGACATGGTCTCACAGCAGGAAACTTGCTGTAATTCGTCAGTCTTTGAGAAGCCACAGGAATGGCATGTTTGGGAAGTGTTCCATTGCAGGGATGGACCTCTGAGGCTCAGGTTAAGCCTTATTGTTCAGGCAGTGTGAAAAGAGAACCTGTCTCCCTCTGAACTTTCTGCACTCTGTTCTCTCAGGTTCAACCCTAATATTGTCATCAAACCCTCTGACCAAGGTGGTGGTGGTGTTGTCTGGTGATGCGACCTTTCCCCAGCAGAGTCCGAATGCTGATTCTCTGACACTTCCTCCTACTTCCCCCTGGACTATGACCCCACCATTGAACATCAAGCCATTGTTTCCAGGACTATTACTGACCTCATCTCCTCTGGAGATCCTCCCTCCATTTCCTCCAACCTCACAGTCCTCCAACCCTGTACAGCCCATTTCTACCTCCTCCCCAAGATCCACAAACAGGACTGTCCTGGTAGACCCATAGTTTCACCCTGTTCTGGCCCCATTGAACTGATTTCTTCCTATCTCAACTCTATTTTTTCTCCACTTGTCCAGTCTGTACCCACCTACATCTGTGACTTTTGCAACGTGTTCCATTACTTCAACAGTTTTCAATTTCCTGGCCCTAACCTTCTCCTCTTCACCATGAATGCCCAATCTCTCTGCACCTCTACCCCTACTAGGACAGTCTGAGGGCTCTTCACTTCTTCCTTGAACGGAGGCCCAACCAGCTTCCATCCTCTACCACCACTGTCCTTCTCCTGGCTGAACTTGTTCCCACATTGAACAACTTCTCTTTCAATTCCAATCACTGCAAATAAAAGTTGTTGCCAAGGGTACCTGCGTGATTCCTAGCTATGCCTACCTTTTAGTGGGATGTGTGAAACATTCCTTGTTCCAGTCCTACTCGGGCATCCTCCTCAACTCTTTTTTTCCAGTACGTTAATGACTGTATCAGTGCCGCTTCCTGCTCTCGCCCTGAACTGGAAAATTTCATGAACTATGCTACTAATTTCCATCCTTTGGCCTTGCACCACCAACTCTTGTCATTTAGTTTCTCCTCTCTTTCACCCTATCACAGATCTTCCCTTTTGTTCTTTTCCCCATCCCCACCCCATTTCACTAGTTTAAAACCTATTACATTTCTAACTTTCCCAGTTCTGATGAAAGGTCACAGACCTGAAACATTAACTCTGTTTCTCTCTCCACAGATGCTGCCAGACCTGCTGAGTATTTCCAGCCCTTTCTGTTTTTATTTCAGATTTCCAGCATCCACAGTATGTTGATCTTGTGAAAAGAGCCCCGATGTGTGCTTGCCTCTGATTGTACCTAACTTGAAGTATTTTGATGCTGGATCTAACCCAGATCCATGTTTGGTACAAGTACTTGTCCTATAGTTTCAACTCTTCAAAGAAAATAGAGTCCACCCTTCACTTTGTAAAGGAGCTGAAGTGCACTGCTCTCTGACATTTACCTCTTGGGTGGTGCAGCTAAACTTCTTCCAATCCTGCTGTGCCTGTGGTCTCCCTATTTTGAGCAGGCTGAGACTGGTGCCCTGTCAGTTCAGCTGCGAATCAGTGCATGCACTTTTTGACGTTTATGCTATCACTGCCTGTCAATGGCGTGCTACTTCCAGAAAGGCCAGTGCCAATTGTGGAGATCCTGTTAAGGACGGTCCTTCTTGGTCACCAGACTTGAAATATCACCCCTTTGTTTTCACGTGCGGTCAGCTGCACAATACCAGCAACTGGCAGTGCAGGGTTAATTTAAAACAAACACTTCCCTTTAATCTATATGCAAGTTCGGAGGAGCAGGTTCCAAATGACACAATATCAAACTTTCAGGCACCCAGCTTCATCTTGAGATCCCAACGGGTGTGTTGCAAGGTGCTATGTGTCTTTGCTGCCCCAATGTGTGCCATGTGTTGTTGTTTATAAACTCTTGAATTGATTTTTCCCAGGCTGAGAAAGAGAAATTAGTTGAGCACGAGAACCTGTGTGTAGTGGAACACTTGCAGATGATGCTCCAACATGTTATGGGAATAAGGACTCCAGTGGAAAGCTTGCAACCTCCGAACCTGCAGCTGGCCAATGTCAAAGTAAACCAGCTGTTTACATCAATTCGAGAAATTGAGGAGACACTCGGGCCATTCCGGTCTGTCTCTCTCAGACAGCAGGGCTCCTCCTCCCCTTCAGACTTGGGGAAGCTCCTACAGTTGGAAAAGTTAGAAGACGTGCAAAAGCGGTGTGTAGATCTTAAACACAAAGCCGAAACATTTGAAAACATTGTTTGTGTTCTCAACCGCGAAGTGGAGCGAACCTCTGTGAGCATGACAGCATATGAACAGCAGCACAAACTGGACCAGGAGAAGATCGAGGCCTTACAAATAAAGGTAGGTGAACTGGCACAACCAGCCAACCTTCCCTGGAAAACCCAGGCCATGAGCAGCCTGCAGGCTCACCAGGTGTAGGAGGGTTCACGTCTCAGTGTATTGGTCCTCTGTGCCTCCCACTGCTGCAATATCGTGCCACTGGCTGCCTCTGCCCTCCAGTATCCTGCACAAGGGCGCATTCTTCCTGTGTGCAGCTCAACAGTGTATGCCAGCAGCTGCTCAAGGTTTGGACTTTGGCATTGAAGAAATAGTGAACAACTTGGTGGAGCAGGTCCAGTGGGGTGTTTGGCTGGCTCCTGCACCTGTTTGACTATGGGGAGCATCACTCTGGCACAGTATAGGATCGGGAAATATTCCCCCAGCCCCAAATTGAATCATCTTCCTCTCTGGTCTCTAGCTTAAGTACCAATGGCTGCAGGTCTGTCACTGTATAATACTGGGGTTACAGTACTGGCGGGTAAAGGTCTGTCACTGTATAACACTTTGGGTACAGTACCCACCAGTGCTGTGCCATGTTATACAGTGACAGACCTGTACCCAGGAGTGCGGTACCCCTGTGTTATACAGTGACAGAGCTCAACGCAGGAGTGCTGTACCCCAGTGTTATACAGCTCACAATACTCTCTCTCTGCATGTTTCAAAGGACAGGATCTAGAACTGTGCTATGTTTTATATCCCACTTTTATTGGGTGTATAAAGCTTTCCCAGTGAACCTTACCTGACCATCTTGGTGGTGCTTTGATTAATGTCATACACCTGCCATGGCCTGAAAGTCTTTTAAACTTGTTGCCTTCCCACAGGTGCGTCAGATGGAGCGTGCCACAGCCCTGAAGGACCTGGCCATAGCAGAGCTGGAACTGAAACTTCAGGCACTCGAGTACAGCACTGACAATGGAATTTTTATTTGGAAAATATCAGATTTCAACAGAAGACGGCAGGAGGCGAAATCCCAGCGATCACCTGCCATATTCTCCCCAGGTTAGTCACAAATTACTCACATTGTTTATAGAGAATATTTGGATTCCTCTCACTGTAGACCATATGATATGAAGGAAAGTGCTTGCATTAGACAATTCCAGTGGGAATATCTTTAGTCATGGTCTTTGATATCAGAGAGGATCTGTAGCTGGAAAATGAAGACAGGGATCCCAACCTTTCACATGTGTTGGAAAGGGGAAAATCCCACAGGAGCAGGAGCCACAAGAAGATACATGGCGTAGAACTGTAATGGGTGAGCGTTACTTCTAGTACATGGGTACCCAGTAGTACTGCTGGACATGAGATCGTGTGTCTGCAGCCTGGCAGTGGCGTCCTGTCTGATATTATTGCTGCTCATCACTGTGGTGACTCTCTACTCATCCCAGACCTAAACTCACAATGACTGGTTGGTACTGATCTCCATTTGCCTGGATGAGTGCAGCTCCAACAACATTCAGGGAGCTCGACACCATCCAGCACAAAGCAGTCTGCTTGATTGGCACCCCATCCACTGCCTTAAACATTCACTCCCTTCACCACTGGCACACAGTGACAGCAGTGTGTACCATCTACAAGATGCACTGGAGCAACTCACCAAGGCTCCTTTGACAGCACCTTCCAAACCAGTGACCTCTACCAACTAGAAGGGCAAGTGCAGCAGACACACGGGAACATGACCACCTGCAAATACCCCTCACACACCATTCTAATTTGGAACTATATCACCATTCGTTCACTGTTGCTGGATCAAAAATCTGGAACTCTTCCCCCTAACAGCACTGTGGGTGTACCTGCACCATATGGACTGCAGCGGTTCAAGAAGGCAGCTCACCACCACCACCTTCTCAAGGGCAATTAGAGTTGGGCAATAAATGCTGGCCTTGCCAGCGTTGTCTATTTCCTGTGAATGAATAAAAACAAGTCTATCCCTCCCCCGCTCAGTGCTGACATTCTGCTTATCCCTCCCCCGCTGTCACTCTCCCACTCAGTGCTGACCCTCTTCTCATTGCCTGACCTTCCACCGCCACCCCTTCTCTGTAGCCCCCAACCCTCCGTTCTGAATATCTTGAAGTAGATATGATGTATGAAATTGCATTTGGGCTCCTGAGAAACCTGGCTTTATAATTTTTTCTTTTCTAACAGCAGCAGTAGCTCATTGATTAATCAGGGTCAGGAACAGAATTTCTTTCCCTGTCCATGTGTCAGAAAGCAGAACTTTGCTCTCCTAAATCACAGTCATTATTTGCACAAAAACAGGTCATTCGGCCCATGCTGGCTCCTCGCGGAGCTATCCCGTGAGTTCCACTCCCCCACTTGATTCCCGTAGCCCTGCAGGTTTATTTCCTTCAAGTGAACATCCAATTTCCTCTTGAAGTCATCTCACCTATGCCATTCATCTCCTTCAGCAGCTGAGAGCGTTGCTGTGTATTCCTGGGTTTTATTACTGTCTTTTACAGAGAGATTTTGTACCATTGATTGGAAATGGAGAAGTTTTGGGAAGGGCGGGTCAGATTCACTGCTTCATACCCAGATCTCATTGTGAAGTACCAGTCGTGCACCAGGTCAGGTCTGTCTTGAAATTAATTTCAAGTTGCATGAAACTCCGATGGGCTCCATGGAACTGGTGGAGGAGATTTAAATATGATTTCTTTATTTGACCCGACTCCATTTTCTTTGACACCATAGGAACAGGAGAAGCCCATTCAGCCCCTTAACCTTGTTTGCCATTGAACTAGAACATGGCTGATTGGTATCTCAAGTACATAGTACAAACGGGCCTTTGGTCATATCCCTTCATATTCTTACCTAACAAAAACTATCAATCTCAGTCTTGGAAGCTCCAATTGGGCCCCAGCATACACAGCCTTTTGGGGGAAGAGTTCCAGGTTTCCACCACCCTTTATGTGAAAAGGTACATCCTGATGGGAAATGTTTTATGGGACAGTGTAGAGGGAGCTTTACCCTGAATCTAACCCCGTGCTGTACCTGCCCTGGGAGTGTTTGGTGGGGTCAATGTAAAGGGAGCTTTACCCTGAATCTAACCCCATGCTGTTCCTGCCCTGGGAGTAAAGCCTAGCTCGGGGATAAAATTAAAACCCGACCTAGCTTTACTAGGTATCTAACCTGTGATGTAATGAAAAGTGATTTGGAACAGATTGCCAAATAATGTGTCAGAAAGGGAGTGTGTGGAGGAGGCCATGTACTGAAGCGGAAACCTTTAGCCTGTGAGGAGAGGAGATGGTTGGGAGTAGGGTTAAAAGAAGTCTCTCTCAGCAGGCAGAAACAATGCCCTACTGAGTTCCAAATTTGATGTATAAATTGTGGTGTGGGGGGTTATTTGATTACTGCTACAGCTTTTGGCATTTTGAAGTTGTCAGTATGATGAGCACTGGGACTAAGACCCTTGAGCTGCCTGCTCGCTGTGAGAATTTGCACATAACTGCTGGGGGACAGATGCAATCATTGCCCATGATCAGTAACGTGTAGAGGATAGAAACTCAGGGAGAGATAAATATGAGGGAATTGTCATGGGTGTGTGGACAGTTTTTGCACTCAATGGATGAGTAACCATGGGTGAGTGTGGTGTGGGTGCTAACATGAATGTAGAGGGTGAGTCATTACTGCTTTGACTGGGGTCAGTAACGGCAAGAAAGGATCAGCAAGTTAAGGAGATAAATGTTGAGGGAGACAAAAAAAAATACGAACATTGGATGGACCAGAATAGGAAAACTGAGCAAAAGGAGAGCTGGGAAGTGAGGGAGTTACTGGGGGAGCTGGTGTATTGCCAGAGATGAGGCACTACCCTCATTCCCATTGCCGCAGACAGATGCTTTCAGTCAGGTTGCTGACTGCTTGATTACTCATCAGTCTTCATTCTCCCTAATCTCCCAATCAGATATCATTAGAATGGTTACAGCTCAGAAGTAGGCCATTCAGCCCATCATGTCCATGCCAGCTCTCTGCAAGAGCAGTTCAGCTAATCCCAGTTCCCCACCTTTTCCCTGTAGCCCTGCAAATATATTTTCTTCAAGTGCTTTACCACCATCTCTATTGACTCCAAATGATCAGACTGCTTATTCAACGTCCTGTACTGGATAAGCAGAAATTTCCTCCAATTAAATATTGGGGTGACTGAAGCCATTGTTTTCAGTCCCTGCTCCACACTCTGTTCCCTAGCTCCCGACTCCATCCTTCTCCCTGGCACCAGTCCGATCCTGAACCAGTCTGTTTGCTGTCTTAGTGTCATACCTGACCCCGAGATGAGCTTCCAACCTCATATTCGTGCCATTACTAAGACTGCCTATTTCCACCTCTGTAAATCGTCCGAGTTCACACCTGCCTCAGCTCATCTGCTGCTGAAACCCTCATTCATGCCTTCATTACCACTCGACTTGACTATTTCAATGCACTCCTGGCTGGTCTCCCATATTCTACTCTCTGTAAACTTGAGGTCATCCAAATCTCTGCTGCCCGTGTCTTAACTCGCACCAAGTCCTGGTCACCGATCATCCAGTGCTTGCTGATGTTCATTTTCTCCTGGTCAAGCGATGTCTTGATTTAAAATTCTCATCCTTGTTTTCAAATTCCTCCATGGCCTCGCCCCTCCCTATCCCAGTAATCTCCTCCAGCCCCACAACCATAGAGAGAGATACAGCACTGAAACAGGCCCTTCAGCCCACCGAGTCTGTGTCAACCAACAACCACCCATTTATACTAATTCTACATTAATCTCATATTCCCTACCACATCCCCACCATTCTCCTACCATCTACCTACACTGGGAAAATTTACAATGGCCAATTTACCTATCAATCTGCAAGTCTTTGGCTGTGGGAGGAAACCAGAGCACCTGGCGGAAACCCACACGGTCACAGGGAGAACTTGCAAACTCTGCACAGGCAGTACCCAGAATCGAACCCGGGTCACTGGAGTTGTGAGGCTGCGGTGCTAACCACTGCGCCACCCTTCAAGATATCTGCACTCCTCTAATTCCGGCCTCTTGTGCATTCTTAATTTTAATTGCTCCACCATTGGTGGCCGTGCCTTCAGCGGCCTAGGTGCCAAGCTCTGGAATATCCTCCCTACACCTCTCTGTTTCTGTGCTTCACTTTCCTCCTTTAAGACACTCCTTAAAACCTACCTCTTTGACCAAGCTTTTGGTTATCTGATCTAATGTCTCCTTATGTCGCTCGACATCATATTTTGTGTTATAATGCTCCTGTGAAGAACCTTGGGATGTTTTATGACATTAAAGGTGCTATATAACAATAAGTTTTTGTTGTTGCTTATCCAATTCCCTTTTGAAAGTCCCAATTGAGTCTGCCTCCATCACACTCCAGATCCAGATTCTAACCTCTCGCACTGTGTCAAAACAAAAAGTTTTACCTCATGCTGATTCTTTTGCCAGTCACCTTAATCGGTGTCCTCTCGTTCTCGACCCTTCCAGCAATTCGAACAGCTTATCCAATCTATCCACATAACTGATGTCCCTCAACCCTGGAACCATTCTCATAATCTTTTCTGCACCCTCCCTAAAGCCCTCGCATCCCTTCATAAGTGTGGTGCCCAGAATTAGCACAATGCTCCAGTTGAGGACAAACCAATGTTTTATAAATGTTCATCATAACTTCCTTGCTTCTGTATTCCATATCTCTGTTTATAAAGCCTAGGATCCCGTATGTCTTATTCACTGCTTTCTCTACATGCCCTGCCACCTTCAATGATTTATACACTTATACCCCTAGGTCTGTATGTTTCTTGAGAATTGCACCCTCCATTTTAATTACCTCTCCTCGTTCTTCCTAACAAAATGTATTGCTTCACACTTCTCTGCATTAAATTTCATCTGCCATGCGTCTGACCATTCCACCAGCCTCTCTCTCTCCTCGAAGTTTATCGCTATACTCACAGTTCACAATACTTCCAAATTTTTGTCTTATCTGAAAATTTTGAAATTGTGCCCTGCAAACCCAACTCTAGGCCATTAATATAGATCAAGAAAAGCAGTGGTCCTAATACCGACCCCTGGGAAACCCCACTTTATACCTTCTTCCAGTCCAAAAAAACAACTGTTTATCACCACTCTGTCACTCAGCCAACTTCGAATCCATGCTTAAATATAGTTAAATGTTACTTCAGATAGGGATGTGAGTTGTACCATTGGCTGCCTGGTATTGTGCACTTTATTGTCTCTGCCTGGTTTTCCAGTCTGACCCTAACAGCTTCCTTTTTAATTGTCCAGCTTTCTACACTAGCAAGTATGGGTACAAGATGTGCCTCCGTGTCTATCTGAATGGTGATGGTGTGGGCCGTGGAACTCACATGTCCCTCTTCTTCGTTGTTATGAAGGGAAACTATGATGGTTTGCTGAGGTGGCCTTTCAAGCAAAAGGTGGGTTCGCCTTCTCACTTTCTGGCATGTGGGGAGCCCTGGCTGTAGGTAGTGATACTTGTCAGGTTAAGTAAAGGTGCTTGTATGCTGTGTGCTGGTCTGGAGCAGGTTTGGGTGCAAATCGTGATATGCTTGTGTCTGCAATATTAATCAACCAGATATGACAGGGGCAGTTAATACACTCCTGCGGTTGGGGTGGGTGGGGGTGGTCTGTCACTGGAGTGAAGGGGGGCACTCTCACTGACAGTGGGAGCATTGTCACCGGTGGTGTGGAAGGAGGCACGGTCTGTCACCGGCGGTGCGGGAGGGGGGGCGCGATCTGTCACGCATGATGTGGGAGGTTGTCTGGTGCCTGGTGAGGTGGGGCGCTATTATGAAGAGCAGGGCAGCCCTGTCAATATTCATCCGTCAACCAACATCACAGAAAGATCACATTATCTGGTTATTACCGGAAACTATTTGTGGGATCTTGCTGTGCATAAATTGTAATGTACAAGACACAGCAGCCAAGCAGTGAGTACACTTGAAAATAATCTCATTGGCTGAGATGTACTTTGCAACATTCTGCGGATGGTATATAAATGTAAGTTTGTTCTTTAGTGGATCTTTTTAGTTTTGCTCTCTCCTTTCCCTTCAGGTGACTCTCATGCTGATGGATCAGACTAACCGTGAGCACATCATTGATGCGTTTAGACCAGATGTAAATTCATCCTCGTTCCAGAGACCAGTCAGTGAAATGAACATTGCCAGTGGGTGCCCGCTGTTCTGTCAGCTTAGCAAACTGGACAGCAAGAATAATTACTCACGTGAAGACAACATTTTCATCAAAGCCATTGTGGATTTAACTGACTTGTAACCAATCTTCTATCAGCTACAGTTAAAAGCCCCAAGATGTCAGCCAGTGAATTGTTGCTGCATTGTGTAATGTCATACTGGAACTCAGCTGCTGGTTACTGTGTGAATAAGTGGTCTGTGCACTGAGCTGAGCACTGATCAGATGAGCGAGCAGCCCATTGTGCAATTTGCCCTGTTTCTTGGTTTGTATCTCCCTGCAGCCAGAAAGTTCAATTTCCATCAGTGTATGATGAGCTTCTTGTTAAATGCAGAGTGGCAGTGGTAGAAACATGTTGGCCCACAGAGTGTGGCCATCACCACAGGCTGTGTTTGTAAGAGTGCCTGATTGCAGCAGAAAAGCAGCTTGAGATGAAGCACAGTGGATGTGCCCATCTTTCTGCTCCTTTCCCCTTGCCTAGGTGCACCAGAGCTAGTGGCACTGTGCACCCCGTCAAGCTGAGTATGAATGGGGGGTCGGGCCTGCCTGTCACTTGAATCTACTCGAGCTGGGCTAATGGGAGCGAGAAGTTCCTTGAGGGAGAGGAAGAGCAGCAGCTGTTGTTTGCCCTGTTACCAACTCTCCATCCACAGAGTGAGCTACCCTTGAAGAGGCCTTGCGGTGACAGGCTCCCTTGCCATGCCATACCGTGTGCCACTTCCAACTTGGCATAAAAGAAACCTTAAACAGTGTTTGCACTGCATGCTTAACTCAGGTGCAGAGTGCTCACAGTGACAGCAACCAGTCGCACAGTTCCTGCACAGGCTGCAACAACAAACCTTTGTCCTCTCAACATCAGGTCCACCTGGTTAGTTCCTGTTAGTAATGAGGTGGTATTCTCAGACCTGGGCCTTGAACTCCCCTCTCACTGCTTGGCTGTTTCTCCGTGAAGGTACATTTCCTCAGCCTTGGCATTGATGTGTACCGTGGAGGTAACAAACTTTAAAAGAGGGGAGGATGTGGTAACCAACAAATACTGTTCTCAGCCAAATCACACCCAGCGTGGACATTGTGTTGAGCATCAGAAGCTTGAGTCAGCAGTGTTCAGGGTCCCTAAAACAGGATATTATGGAGTGTTAGTTGTTTATTTAGTCTATATATAACAAATTTGAGTTGATTATTTTATAAGCAATATGTAATAATTTATATGTTTTACACTCAGTGGTAGTTTCCAGGAGAGATGAGGTGAGTGCTGAGAGTGTATGGAGCTCAGGGATGGTTTATTCTTGTGACTGTCCTTCTAATGTCTCTGGGTGGCCCAGTCATCAGCACGGAGGAGTTTCAACAGGATAATGGACCTCTGTGTTCCATGCAGTGAGTTTAAATTAGTAAGGGAAGGGGAAAGGTGGGGCCTGAAATGTCAGAGGTGGAAAGAGCTATCGGAATCAAGTGTTGTTAGGCTTCTCTCTACTTCGATCCTGCATTCATAGAGCGTAAACATTATAGTAACAGGAGGAGGCCATTCAGCCCATCATTAATAGTAAGAATGGGAAAAGTGTCCAAGGCGAAGCTGTTTATTATTGTTTCTCTTGTCTGGTACCATTTGCTGCTGCAAGATGGGTGTGTAGTTGGTCAGAGAGCATGTTGCCAGGTGGCTTTTAGTAGTAGAGGGTGAGATTGGTGAAAGGATATTAGATAAGAATTATTTTGAGAGATTCACAATTCTGCGCCTTGGTATCTTTAACAGGGAAACAGTTCAGGATTTCCCATTGGGTGAGGCCGTGGTTTATGGGATGTTCCTATTAGGTCTAGATGTGCACTTCAAAATCACCAGGTCACGTAAAAATAACCACTTGGGCAAAGTATTATGAGTCTGCAACGCTGAAAGGGTCAGACCTTGAGAGGAGGGGAGGGATACTATGTTGGGAAGAATTTCCTTATGAATGGGGCTGATTTCCATGGGGTAGGGAGCTCCCCAGTGGCCAGGCTATGGTTTGAACAGTTGTATAAGGAGACTGTCATTGATGTGAGGGTCTGATGCTGACCCAAGCTTCTGATTTGACACCACTCACACAGAATGTTGTTCATGTGCATTCCCAAGGGTGACACTGTTTTTTGCTCTCTGCTGTATACTTTTAACTGCTTCCCCTATGCACTAGCTGAACAGTGACCGACTACAGTGGCATAAATAGCTGAGGGAAGGTTGCATTTAATGTGCAGTGTCTGGAGTTTTGCTTTGAATCCTGCCACGATTGATGGAAGATTTAACTAAGTTGAGGGGGTGAGGAGAGGATCTGCATATTTTCATCCACGTGGATGATTGCAATTTTTGCAGATAGCATGTGAGGATGTTTAAACGTGCAGAGCAAACAGGATTTTTCCAGGTGATTTCTGGACTCATTCAGGGAATGGGAAGTGATGGAATGTGCACTGGAATCAGCTCAATGCCACTCTCTCTGGTATTGTGTGGCTGTTGTAACCAGTAGCCCCTGTACAAAAGAGCTGGGAGAAGAACAGAGCTGTACTGCCCCACCCATGGGATCAGAATTCACTAGCAAGGGCAGTAGATGAGCCAAGGTTGAGAGGTGGGACAGGACGTAGTTTAGTGGAGCCCCGTGGAGGAGCAATGAGGATGCGTGTCAGGTGTACGATTGTGGAGCTCGGCCTCCAGTCTGTAGGAAGCTTTGAAATGTGCAGTACTTGAGGTTGCTGACTGGACATCTGGGGTTGGACTGCATCAAAGCTGATGTCTGCTGTGAGCTGCTTATTAAAAGACAATTATCAATAAAAACACCAGTCT
This sequence comes from Heterodontus francisci, assembly GCF_036365525.1. NCBI lineage: Eukaryota > Metazoa > Chordata > Chondrichthyes > Heterodontiformes > Heterodontidae > Heterodontus > Heterodontus francisci. The sequence continues at coordinate 54,574,608 of NC_090402.1, forward strand.
TCCAAGTTATTTCCAGCAGTCAGGTTGTAATGAATGGCTCACACTTGCTTCCATTGGATACAGTGGTGGCTTGGGTGGGGAGACCATGTCCCCTTTCCTGGGAGTGTGAGGGTGGTCTGCATCTCCTCCTTGGGGTTGCGGGGGCAGTGGGGTGGGTCCATGTAAGAATCTATGGTTATTCAGTGTGGATTGTGCCTGTGCTGTTGAAAATAACAATTTAAGGATATTTGTCCCTGGCTTTGGCTAGTTGATGGGGTCAGAAATACTCTGCTATTCTGAGCTTCTGTAAACCCAGAGCCAAGTGAGATTTAAGGCATGATTTAATACTCTAGGATTATAGGAGCAGGAGTAGGCCATTCAGCCTGTTGAGCCTGCTCCACCATTCAATTAGATCATGGCTGATCATCAACCTCAAAGCCACTTCCCTATAGTCCGGGATGTCAATAGTATCCAGATATAATTGAGTTCTAGAACATAGAACAGGACAGCACAGTACAGGCCCTTCGGCCCACGATGTTGTGCCGAACCTTTAACCTACCCTTCATTCTACTATCATCCATGTATCTATCCAAGAGTCGCTTAAATGTCCCTAATGTATCTGCTTCTACTACCACCGCTGGCAGCGCATTTCACGCACCCACCACTCTCTGTATAAAGAACCGACCTCTGACATCTCCCCGAAACCTTCCTCCAATCACCTTAAAATTATGCCCCCTGGTGATAGCCCTTTCCACCCTGGGAAAAAGTCTCTGGCTATCCACTCTATCTATGCCTCTCATCATCTGTACCCCTCTATCAAGTCACCTCTCATTAATCTTCGCTCCAATGAGAAAAGCCCTAGCTCCCTCAATCTTTCTTCGTAGGATATGCCCTCCAGTCCAGGCAGCATCCTGGTAAATCTCCTCTGCACCCTCTCTAAAGCTTCCAATTCCTTCCTATAATGAGGCGACCAGAACTGAACACAATATTCCAAGTGTGGTCGAACCAGGGCCTTATAGAGCTGCAGCATAACCTCGCGACTCAAACTCAATCCCCCTGTTAATGAAAGCCAACACACCATACGCCTTCTTAACAACCCTATCAACTTGGGTGGCAACTTTGAGCGATCTGTGGACATGAACCCCAAGATCCCTCTGTTCCTCCACACTACCAAGAATCCTGTCTTTAAGCCTGTATTCCGCATTCAAATTCGACCTTCCAAAATCAATCACTTCACACTTTTCCAGGTTGAACTCCATCTGCCACTTCTCAGCCCAGCTCTGCATCCTGTCAATGTCCCGTTGCAACCTACAACAGCCTTCCACACTATCCACAACTCCAGCAACCTTCGTGTCATCGGCAAACTTGCTAACCCAGCCTTCCACTTCCTCATCCAAGTCATTTATAAAAATCACAAAGAGCAGAGGTCCCAGAACAGATCCTTGTGGAACACCACTGGACACCGAGCTCCATGCTGAATACTTTCCATTTACTACCACCCTCTGACTTCTATGGGCCAGCCAATTTTGTATCCAGACAGCCAACTTTCCCTGTATCCCATGCCTCCTTACTTTCTGAATGAGCCTACCATGGGGAACCTTATCAAACGCCTTGCTAAAATCCATATACACCACATCCACTGCTCTTCCTTCATCAATGTGTTTTGTCACATCTTCAAAGAATTCAATAAGGCTTGTGAGGCATAACCTGCCCCTCACAAAGCCATGCTGACTGTCTCTAATCAAACCGTGCTTTTCCAAGTAATCATAAATCCTGTCTCTCAGAATCCTCTCCAATAATTTGCCCACTACCGACGTAAGACTGACTGGTCTATAATTCCCAGGGTTATCCCTATTCCCTTTCTTGAACAAGGGAACAACATTTGCCACCCTCCAATCATCCGGTACTACTCCAGTGGACAGTGAAGACGCAAAGATCATCGCCAAAGGCGCGGCCATCTCTTCCCTCGCTTCCCGTAATATCCTTGGGTATATCCCGTCTGGCCCCGGGGACTTATCTGTCCTCATATCATTCAAAATTTCCAGCACATCCTCCCTCTTAACCTCAACCTGTTCGAGCATATCAGCCTGTTCACGCTGTCCTCCCAAACGACCAGGTTCCTCTCACTAGTGAATACTGAAGCAAAGTATTCATTTAGGACTTCCCCTACCTCCTCTGACTCCAGGCACAAGTTCCCTCCACTATCCCTGATCGGCCCCACCCTCACTCTGGCCATCCTCTTGTTCCTCACATAAGTGTAGAACTCCTTGGGATTTTCCTTAATCCTACCCGCCAAGACTTTTTCATGTCCCCTTCTAGCTCTCCTAAGTACATTCTTCAGTTCCTTCCTGGCTACCTTGTTACCCTCTAGAGCCCTGTCTGATCCTTGCTTCCTTCTTCCTCTTGACTAGCTGTTCCACATCTCTTGTCATCCAAGGTTCCTTCACCCTACCATCCCTTCCCTGCCTCATCGGGACAAACCTATCCAGCAGTCGCAGAAAGTGCTCCCTAAACAACCTCCACATTTCTGTCGTGCATTTCCCTGAGAACATCTGTTCCCAATTTATGCTCCCCAGTTCCTGCCTAATAGCATTGTAATTCCCCCTCCCCCAATTAAATATTTTCCCATCCCGTCTGCTCCTGTCCCTCTCCATGACTATAGTAAAGGTCAGGAAGTTGTGATCACTATCACCGAAATGCACTCCCACCGAGAGATCTGCCATCTGGCCTGGTTCGTTGCCAAGCACCAAGTCCAACATAGTCTCCCCTCTAGTCGGCCTATCTACATATTGAGTCAGGAAACCTTCCTGAACACACCTGACAAAAACTGCTCCATCCAAACTATTTGCACTAAGGAGGTTCCAATCAATAGTAGGGAAGTTGAAGTCACCCATGACAACAACACTGTTATTTCTGCACCTTTCCAAAATCTGCCTCCCAATCTGTTCCTCCATGTCTCTGCTGCTTTTGGGAGGTCTATAGAAAACTCCCAACAAAGTGACTGCTCCTTTCCTGTTTCTGACTTCCACCCATAATGACTCAGTAGACAAACCCTCCTCGATGACCTCCCTTTCTGCAGCTGTGATACTATCCCTGATTAACAATGCCACTCCCCCACCTCTTTTACCTCCCTCCCTATTCCTTTTGAAACATCTAAACCCTGGAACATCCAACATTCATTCCTGCCCCTGTGATATCCACATCTCCGTAATGGCCACAACATCGTAGCTCCAAGTACTGATCCATGCTCTAAGTTCATCACCCTTATTTCTGACACTTCTTGCGTTAAAATAGACACACTTCAACCCATCATACTGGCTGCAACTTTGCCCTGTCAACTGTCTAACCTCCCTCACAGACTCTCTGCACTCTGTATCTGCCTGTTCAACAGCTACCCCATCCACTGATCCGTGGCTCTGGTTCCCATCCCCCTGCCAAACTAGTTTCAAACCTCCCGCCCAGGATATTGGTGCCCCTCCAGTTCAGATGCAACCCGTCCTTCTTGTACAGGTCCCACCTTCCCCAGAAGGTATCCCAATGATCTACATATCTGAATCCCTCCCTCCTCCACCAGTTCTGTAGCCACGTGTTCAGCTGCACTCGCTCCCTGTTTCTAGCCTCACTTGCACGTGGCACCGGTAACAATCCTGAGATTACTACTCTGCCTTTCAGCTTCCAATCTAACTCCCTATATTTGCTTTTCAGGCCCTCATCCCTTTTCCTAGCTATGTCATTGGTACCGATGTGTACCACGACCTCTGGCTGCTCCCCCTCCCCCTTAAGAATCCTGTAGACTCGATCCGAGACATCCCTGACCCTGGCACCCGGGAGGCAACATACCATCCGGGAGTCTCGTTCGCGACCACAGAATCTCCTGTCTGTTCCTCTAACCATTGAATCTCCTATCACTATCACTCTCCTATTCTCCCCCCTTCCCTTCTGAGCCAGGCTCAGTGCTAGAGACCTGGCCACTGTGGCTTTCCTCTGGTAGGTCATCCCCCCCCAACCGTATCCAAAACGGTATACGTATTATTGAGGGGAATGGCCACAGGGGATCCCTGCACTGTGCGCCTATTCCCTTTCCCTCCCCTGACGGTCACCCAGTTACCTTTATCCTGTAACTTAGGTGTCACTACTTTTCTATAACTGCTCGCTATCACCCCCTCAGCCTCCCGAATGATCCGAAGTTCATCCAGCTCCAGCTCCCTAACGCGGTCTGCGAGGAGCTGGAGTTGGGTGCACTTCTCGCAGGTGAAGTCTTGAACATGCTCAATGATTGGAATTCTATACCCCAAGGGCTGTGGAAGTTCAAAGATTCCCCAGATAACCTTCCCCCTCCCTGATGCATCGTGGTGTTTGCAGCTTGGCTTCCAGCTCCTCAACTCTGAGCCGAAGCTGCTCGAGCTCCAGCCACTTACTGCAGACATGGTTGCCGTGGATCACATTGGTGTCTGTGCCCCACACACTGCAGCTGCAACACATCACTGCCCTGCCATCCTTATTGTGTTTTAATTAACTATTTAAGAAACTTAATTTTTTAATTAATGCCTCTTCTCACCACCACCACTCTGTACTAATTTAAACCTGTGTAATACAATAAATCTTACCACTTAAAAAAACAGTAAACTCACCAGCTTATTACTTCTCTTCTGCTTGCATCTCTTAAATAAGGTTAACCTTAAGAGTTATTTAATTTTTTTTTTACACTTTTCTCACTTCCAGCTATTTATCCTAATAGTAGTGTATTAAGCTAGCTACTTACAGACACTGTCTAACAGTAATTACTCACCCACTAAACAACTAACTAAAGGCTTTCATGTGATCTCTTGTTTTTTTTCAAGCTCAGTCGGCGCATACTCACTCCTGAAGGTAAGTGAAGTCACTCTGCCACTGCTGCCTCTCCAGACTGTTTCCAGGTGAGTGAAGGCTCTGAGTCTGGGCCTCACTTTATCTTCTCCTGAGTGTTTTCCCAAGGTCCACTGCTCTGCCTCCGCCTCTCCCGACTGTCTCCTGGTGAGTCGTGTGGAACTGGCTTCCTGGATTTTGTACACTACTTCCCCACATAACTGTAGTGTCGCAGATAAAGTAACAGAAACTTCCTTAAAAGTATTTGCCAGTTAGTACATATTCCAGTTAAAGTTTAGAAATTATACCAGACTAATAGTGAGCTGTGGGCCTAATGGAAATGGCTGGGATTGAAAGAGCGCAGAGATCTATCAGACTGAATGACCAGTTCCATATATTGTGGGCCGTGGGCCTTACTATCTTAGTACAGCAGTAATGGTTTAATTAAATCAAAAATACTATGCCACGCATTTTCCAGATACATTCCAGGTACCAGTGAACATGTAAGCCAACTGTACCATAGCTGTGAGAACCTCCCCAGGATCTATTCTGTACTCCTCGCATAAAGCATCAACCTCCCAATCCAAATACACAGCAACAGCACAGGCCAACTCTTACTATATAATGAGTTTTTAAAATTTGTGACTGTCTCTATTTCATCAAGGAGCAGCTGTTGATTGCATACAGTCCTGTGCACACATTTTGGAGTATCTGAAGGGATGTTGCAGTGTTACATCTATCACTATATACAGATCTATCTGTGTACGCATGCTGGTGTATCTATATATATATCTATATATATATATATATATATATATATATAGATAGAATCATAGAATGATTACAGCAGAGAAGGAGGCCATTCAACCTGTTGAGTCCATGCTGGCTCTCTGCAAAAGCAATTTAATTACTCCCACTCCACTGCCTTGCTCTGTAGCCCAGCAAATATTTTACCTCAGTTGCTTACCCAGTTTGCTTTTGTCAGCCATGATTACTTCTGTCTCCACCACATTCTCAGTCAGTGCATTTGCAATTCTAACCACTTGCTGTGTAAAGTTTTTGCTCATGGTTCTTTTGCCAATCAGCTTAAATCCGTATCCTCTGGTACTCGACCTTTCTAAAGTTTCTCTTTATCTGTCCAGACCTCATGATTTTGAACTCCTCTATCAAATCTCCTCTCAACCTTCTCTAAAGAGAAGACCACCAGCTTCTCCAATCAATCCTTGTGACTGAAATCCCTGAAACCATTCTCATAAGTCTTTTTTGAACCCTTTCTCAAAACTTCCAAGATTTGTGCCATCTGCACATTTTGAAATTGCCCTGTCCACCCAAGTCTAAAGGCATTAAAATAGATCAAAAAAAGCAGTGGTCCTCGTACTGACCCCTGCAGAACCCCACTGTATACCTTCCTCCAGTCTGGGGAACAACCATTTATCACTACCCTCTGTTTCCTGTCACTCAGCCAACTCTGTACAGATGCTGGTCTGACCTTATCTCCATTTTCAAATCTGTTTGTACAGAAGATGTTGCAAGCATATCTCCATCAGCAACTCTAAAAATTGGGTATCTTCCCATAAAGCTAATTTAAGAGTGAATAATTTCTTATTTTAGCCCTGTAGCCAAACAGCTGCATCACTCCTGAATGCTTGACTTTTTTTTTTATTAAGTAGTTCTGGATGCACTGAGGTGTTGGGACACCCGGTGAAACACATAATTTAGAAAGAAAAGCCTATTGAGAGAAGGCTTTGTTTTCTATGGAAACTATGTTCATGGAAAAATATAGTGGGGAGGAGGTAGACAGTTTATGCGTCACCTCAATTTGATGGCACTGAAACAGACCATTCAGCCCAAATGGTGAGGTGAGAGTGACTGCCTTTAAGATCAAGGGAGCATTTGAACGAGTGTGACATCAAGGCACCCTAACAAAATTGAAGTCAATGAGAATCAGGGGGAAAACTCTCCATTAGTTGGAATCATACCGAGCACAAAGGAAGATGGTTGTGTTTGTTGGAGGTCAATCACCTCAGACCCAGGACATCACTGCAGCAGTTCCTCAGGATAGTGTCCTAGGCCCAACCATCTTCAGTTGCTTCATCAATGACCTTCCCTCCATCATAAGGTCAGAAGTGGAGATATTCACTGATGACTGCACAATGTTCAGCACCATTCGCGACTCCTCAGATACTGAAGCAGTCCATGCACACATGCAGAAAGACCTGGTCAACATGCAGACTTGCTGATAAGTGCCAGGCAATGACCATCTCCAACAAGAGAGAATCTAACCATCTCCCCTTGATGTTCAACGGCATTAATTGGCATCCATCCATCTACAAAAGTTGATGGCCACAAAGCAAGCAATCCATTTAGGTGGGATGTCTTCTCGGTGGACCTTTGCTGATGACTGTGAAGGCAAATCCTTGAGAGGCAGGTTCTGCCACAACTGCCACATGTGAAGCTGCCAAGTGTTTGTTGTTGTTTGACTTTGGCGCCTGTTGCCAAGCCGCTGCAGCATTGTGGTTGTGCACACCAGTCCACAGGATGTGTCACCATTTCCCTCTTTCACCAGCTAATGACTCCCAGGTGCAAAAATTGACATTTAGGGCCTTCATGTCACACTTGTAAGTATCCTTGAAGCGGAGCTTTGGGCACCCCACTGGTTCTCTGGCCCAGGCTACCTCACCATACAGAAGGTCCTTGGGCATGCGACCCTCTTCCATCCTGCGGACATGTCCGATCCACCGAAGCCATCTGTTTGATTAGTGCCAACACACTTGGGAACTCTGCCTTTGAGAGGACTACCACATTTGTGATTTTGTCCTGCCAGGATATATCCGTAATGCTCTGCAGACAGTGAAGATGGAAATTATTGAGCTTCTTTTCCTGGTAGCTGTAAGTCACCCATGTTACACAGCCATACAGCAAGGTGCTGAGAACACAGACCTTATAAACCATCAGCTTGGTCCGAAGGGTCAGCTTGGTGTTATCCCATGTGCGTTTCGTGAGACAGCCGAAGGGGGTAGCTGCTTTCCCTATGTGTGTATCAAGCTCTGCATCAAGGGACAGATTGTCACCATGGATCCAAGGTAGCAGAATTTGCTAAGCACTTCCAGTGGGGTGTTATTTAGTGCGATCGGATGGAAATGCAACACCTTGTCCCATGACAACTGTTTTCTTAATGCTTATAATCAAGGAGAACAAGTTACAGGCACAGGAGAGACAGTCCATGAGTCTTTGTAGCTCCGTTTTTGTGTGAGCAACTAGCGCAGCATCATCAGTCTAGAGGAGTTCTCTGATCAGGATGTGATTATATTTTTGCCTTTGATTTTAGCCTTGATGGATTGTACAGTTTGCCGTCTGACCGACTGTGCAAGTAGACTCCTTCTATATCTGCAGGGAAGGTGAAGGTAAGGACCATGGAGAAAATGATGCCAAACAGAGTGGGGGCTAGGACACAACCCTGTTTCACTCCATTCTTCACTCCGAAACTGTTGGAAGTGGAGCCATCAAACTGAACAGTGCCGTGCATGTTGTCATGGAAGGAGTGGATGCGACTGAGGAGCTTCAGTGGACAGACACTTTTTTCCAAAATTTTGTAAAACCCTGCTTTGCTGATGGTGTTGAATGCCTTAGTGAGATTTACAAAAGTAAGGTAAAGGGGTCTACTCTGAGCTCTACACTTCTCTTGTCGCTGGTGTATGGAGAAGCTCACATCCACAGGAGATTTGCTGCCACGGAAACTGCACTGCGCTTCCGGGTACACTTGGTCTACAAGTAAATGGAGTCTTTTAAGTATGACCCTAGCAAAGGCCTTTCCCGTGACGCTAAAGAGTGAGATGCCCCTGTAGTTGTTGCAGTCTCCGTAGTTGCCTTTGTGTTTATATAGTGTGTCAATTTTGGCATTACACATCTGTGGAAAAGAGCCTACTTTCCAGCAGAGAAGGAGAATTGCATCAATGACAGATATCATCTCAGCTGAGTAGGTTTTAAACCAGGCTTGTTGCAGGTTCCGCCTTGACCAAATGATGCTTCATAGATGAGCTGAGTGACTTCCAAGCTTCTTCAATGCCGGCATCAGGGCTTCCCGTTTGCTTTGGTGGACAGCAAATGTTCTAGTGACAGTGCAAAGTGCTGGTATTTGGCATCATTGCTTGTGCAAGAGATGTTGATGTGTGGCAGGCCATTGTGTTTGGAGCCATGGAACTTTTGGGGATGCACCTTCACTCTGCTGGTGAGAGAGTGATCGGTGTTGCAATTTGTGCTATGGTAGGTATGGGTGTGAAGAACATCGGGCAGATCACGCCTCCTCGTGATGACTCAGTCTAGTTGGTGCGAATGACCAGACATTGGATGATGTCATGATACCTTGCGATGACGTCTGCCCTGGAAGGTGTTGGTGATGCAGAGTTCATTCAGGGCACAAAGCTCAAGAAGGCATTGTCTGTTAGCATTGATCTTGCCCACCCCATGACAACCAAAGCATGTTGGCCATGAATCACCGTCTGTCCCAACACGTGCATTGAAGTCAGCCAGGATGAACAGCCTCTCGCCATTTGGGATGTTCCTCAGAATGTCACCTAGGGAGTCACAGAAATGCTCTTTATCTGAGATGCTGGAGTTCAGAGTTGGTGCGCAGATTCATATAATGTTGACTGTGCCTCCATTGGATGATAACCGTAGGGGGATGAGGTTGCTACTGGTGACTCAATTGACTGTATCAGTGGTTGCTCACTGCGAAGCCTATACCATACTCACGGTGATCTTCAGGACTCTTTCCATGACAGTAGAAGGTGTAATTAGCCTCTTGAATAGAGCCTGTGTCAGTGAATCTGGTTTCTTGCAGAGCGGCGATGTTGATACCTAACTTGTATAGCTGACGGTCAATTAGGGCTGTCTTGTGTACACTTGCTGTGCAGTGTGTTCATTCCAGGACACATAGCTCCCAAGCCAAAAGGTTACCTTTCTTTGTTTGCTGTGTAGTCTAGGCATGGTTTCAGGAGGTGTGGACTTGCCTAACATCTGTAACCCTCTCTTGACCTCGTAGGCTGGTGTCCAGAGGAAAGACAAAAGCTTATTCGTCTGGGGCCTATTCGGTTTGCAGGAGTTGCTGGAAGGTGCTAACTTGAGGGACACACCAACCACCTAATGGGACTCCATTCCAGATTTTGACAGGTTTACTCCCTTAGCCATTAGATCTTGATGTTGTTGTTAATGTTGAAGGCACCAACCGGCAGGGCCCAAGATCAGCACAAAGGTAAGTGTGATCTTGTCCTCCAGGCGTGCGAAGGGAACAGGTCACTGCTTCCCACCCCCAAGTTGCCACCTCCATCCTCCAAAACCTCCAGTTACTACGCCCTCAGATGGTCAGTCTGAGATGACTATAGGTCGTTTGGGAGTGAACGCCGCGCAGGCGAGTGATTTTCTAGCCAGGAAACAGCTGAAGCAGAAAAACCAGTATAACTAGTAGCCAGTCACAGGCTCAGCAGGAGATTGAAATCTCAATCACATTAGTGGTGGGGGAAGGGCAGTAAACTGATCAAAGTTTACTTTAAATTTCACAACAGAGCCGCAATTCAGAGACAAAGGTGGGTCTTGCATTATAACCAGTGTAGCTAACTACATTCTACCATATCACAGTTCTCAAATGATTTGCACCTTCCTCACCCATATTGTGAAATCACAGCAGCACTGTGGCAGTAGCCTGCTTCCCTGCCCTCAACAGTATAACCATCACTGAATCACTCAACATCCTGGGGGTCACACTGCCCAGAATATAAATAGTATAGTAGCCAAATAAATACTGTACCTACGAGAGCAGGGCAGAGGCTTGGAATTCTGTGGTGAGTAACCCTCCTGACTCCCCAAAGCCTGTCCACCATCTACAAAGCACAAGTTAGGAATGTGATGAAATACTCTCCACTTGCCTCGATGAATGCAGCTCCAACGACACTCAAGAAGCGCGACATCATTCAAGACAAAACAGCCTGCTTGATCAGCACCCATCCACCACAGGTGCACAGTGGCAGCAGTGTGTACCATATACCAGATGCATTGCAGCAACTCGCCAAGTCTCCTTCAAAGGAACCTTTCAAACGCGTGACCTCTACCACCTAGAAGGACAAGGGCAGCAGACGCATGGGAACAGCATCATCTGCAAGTTCCCTTCCCAGTCACACACCATCCTGATTTGGAATTATATCGCCATTCCTTCACTGTCGCTGGGTCAAAATCCTCCAACTCCTTTCCTAACAGCACCGTTGATGTATCTACACCACATGGACTGCAGTGGATTAAGAAGCATCTCACCACCACCTTCGAGAATAATTAGGGATGGGCAATAAATTCTGGCCAACCGTGACGTCCACGTCCCAAGAATGAATTTTTAAAAATCCATTTGTTCCGTTCTGACTCATGTTTATCCAGCTTCCCCTTTAAGCTTAAGCTATTTGCCTCAACCACTGTTGTGGTAGTGAGTTTCACATTCTCACCACTCAGTTCCTTACTGGATTTATTAAGTGACTATCTTATATTTATAGCCCCTAGTTTTAGTTTCTCTATACTATAAAACCTGTCACAAATTTAAAGCCCTCTATCAGGCCACCCCTCAACCTTTTCATTGTACAGGAAGAACCTCAGCCTATTAGTCTTTTCCGATAGTTTCACTTTCTCCAGTGCTTCTATACTTTTGTAATATGGAGCCGGTCCTACCTGTCAGGGGTGACAGCTATGTCTGGGTATATGATGCTGGTGGGTGCACAGAGGTTATTGGTGGCATTAAGGCCACTTGGAGCTGGTAGAGGGATAGCGCAGGACGTAGACACAGCATTCCTTTTAAATATGAAAGATTTATTTTTCATTGAATACAGAACACACTGCACTACATGTGATGCAGGGCTGGGACCAAGAACCTGGGTCAGTGATTTTATTCGCTGATGGTTGAATTTCAAATGTTGAGTGGAACTGAACAGTTAATTAGGATTTTAAGGTGTCCATTTGCACAGGGACCAAGTTTACAGGAAGCTGAACTAGAATCTCTGACTTTTAATGCAATATCACTGGTAGCAGAGAAAGAGCCTAATTACTCTCAGCTTCTGTGTAGAATCAGTCACACAGTCTGTGCTTCACATACCCCATGTTCTGGAATATTCCTGCACTCCTTTCAGGGAGGAAATCTGCCATCCTTACCTGGTCTGGCCTACATGCAAGTTCAGACGCACAGCAATGTGTTTGACTCTTAAATGCCCTCTGAAATGGCCTAGCAAGCCACTCAGTTGTACTAGGGCAATTAGGAATGGGCAATAAATGCTGGCCTAGCCAGTGATGCCCACATTCTATGACTAATAAAAAATAACTGTAACTGTAACACAAGGCGCGGTTTTACCTTAAATGGTAGATGGATTAAAATACTGCAGTAGGGTTGACTTCTGGAGGCTTTGGAGAGGGTACTGAGGAGGTTTACCAGGATCTTGCCTGGTCTGGAGGGCATTAGCTATGAGGAGAGGTTGGAAAAACTCAGATTGTTTTCACTGGAACGACGGAGGTGGAGAGGCGACATGATAGAGGTTTACAAAGTTATGAGAGGCGTGGACAGAGTGGATAGAAGCTTTTTCCCAGGGTGGAAGAGTCAGTTACTAGGGGACATAGGTTTTAAGGTGTGAGGAGCAAAGTTTAGAGGGGATGTGCGAGGCAAGTTTTTTTACACAGAGGGTGGTGAGTGCCTGAAACTTGCTGCCAGGGGAGGTGGTGGAAGCAGATACGATAGCGACGTTTAAGAGACATCTTGACAAATATATGAATAGGAAGGGAATCGAGGGATATGGGCCCCGGAAGTGCAGAACGTGTTAGTTTAGGCAGGAATCAAGATCGGCGCAGGCTTGGAGGGCCTAATGGCCTGTTCCTGTGCTGTACTGTTCTTTGTTCTGCTTATATTTCTACATTTCTCTATGCCGTTTCCCTTGAACATCTTCCCTTTATTTGTCCAGTGGATGAAGTCGAGCCTCTGCTTCACTGATAGGAAGTCTACCAGGGTTCCTGTTCCCTTTTGTCAATCCAGGAGCCCTGGCTAATGTCTAAAAACAAAGACTTTTTAGTGAGATTAAGACAGTGACATTAGTTTATTGTCCATCCCTATCTGCCCTGGGAAGATGACTGCTTAGAGGTTGGGAGTTAACATAATCCAGCAGCTTTCAGTCTTTTTGTTTCTAGTTTGTGTCCAAAATTTGCTGTGGTGAGATTTTAAAATTTTATTCTGAAGATGTGGGTGTCTGTCATTTATTGGCTATCCCTAGTTGCCCTGAGAAGGTGGTGGTGGTGGGCCTTCTTAAACTGCTGGTAGCAGGTTTAATACAACTGAGTTGATTGCCAGAGCAGTTAAGAGTGAACCATGATGGTGTGGGACCAGAATCACACCCAGGCCAGACTGGGCAAGGATGACAGGTTTCCTTCTCAGTTGCGTTTTTAACAACAATCTGACAGCTTTGTGGTCACTTCCAGGAATATAAATAGGAACAGGAGCAGGCCATTCAGCCCCTCAAGCCTGCTCTGCTATTCAATAAGATCATGGTTGATCTTCGATCTCAGCTCACTTTCCTGCCCTATCTCCATATGCCTTGTTTACCTTAGAGTCCAAAAATCTATCAATCTTGGCCTTGAATGTACTGAACGACTACCCTCTGAGGGTAGAGAATGCCAGAGAATCTACTGATAGCAGGTTTTTACTTACTTATTTTTAAACTGAACTCACAATCTCTGATCTATTAAACCAGAAACCTAACTACTGCAGCAACCTGGTGTGTGAGATTTGATCTTTAACTTGCTAGATTAGTACCATAATCATTATGCTAATTGTAAGGTGCTGTGCAGAGATATTTTTGACACGAGGGCACTGCAGAACTCTCCATTTTCACTGCAGTGAACTGTTAACATGCACATCACTCAAAATCCTGCAGGTTAGAACTGGCTCTGCTGTGGGTAGGTGTGCCTCACAGTGAGTAATAACTGAAGTAAACATGCCAAGATTCAGAGACTAGCACATACTAGACAATGCAATAGCAGCTTAAAAACACACAATATACTGTGGGCCCATCAAAGAATAAGTGGGATTCAAAGATTCACACACTCAGTCCAGAGAACTCTGTGCCCTCCTGAATCTGTTTGCTGGGTAGAGAATGTAAAGATATTAAAATGAACATTTTATTAAATATTTTACATTAGAATTACAGCATCCAACAAGACAAATACAATTTTAAAAGCAGAATTGCGGCGCTGGGGAAAAGCCCCAGCCCAAGGAGTCAGGTTTGTTCTGTTGTCTGTGATACTACACTAGGTTAACTTATCCAGCACTCAGCTAACAGGGCCCATGTGTCAGGCAGCTGTGGGATGGGCAGAATGTAGGTGGTCACTGCTTTACTGAACTGTTGGCAGGACCTGTTAGTTAACAAACAATATGTGAGGATGTGCACATTAACCAATGCTCATCTGCAATCGCCTTGCATTTTACCCAACAGTTGTAGATGAGTAACATACCTGACAAGCTGTGTGCGAGGGATGGCGAGGAAAGTCACAGCTTAGAAAATGCTCATATTTTGACATTCTCCTCTCCAATTCCCTCTTCCTGAAGGTGTGAACTCTGATGGGACACACAACGCATTACTTAACAGCTTCAGAGCTCACACACCCACTCACTGTCAAAGTCACTTCTTATTGTTGAGCCAGAAAAAGGAGAATTTCTTGTGACTGGGTTTGGTGCTGATGATGCGCAGGATGCGTGGAGAGCGCCAGACCTTCAACGTACAGTCGTCACTGGCTGTGATCAACATCTCCTGATCCACAGGGCTGAAGGCCACAGAATTCACCACATCTTCATGCTGGAGCTTTGCCAGGCAAATGTTATAATGTCTGTCCCAGATGTAGCCATGCCGGTCCTCAGCACCACTGGAGAATGAGAAAGAAAGAGAGACACACAGGTATAAAATGTGAAGAACCAGCTTCCAGACTTCACCCCAATACAAAGTCCAATCCATCACTGACCCCCAATACACAGTCCAATCTATCACTGACCCCCAATACAGAATCCAATCTCTCACTGACCTTCCCCTCAATACAGAGCCCAATCACCGACCTTCAACCAATGCAGAGCCCAATCACTGGCATCCCCAATAGAGCCCAAACTATCATGGACCTCACCACCCCCTCCAATACAGAGCCCAATCTATCACTGACCTTCCCCCCCGCCAATACAGAGCCCAATCTATCACTGACCTCCCCCCTCCCCCCAATACAGAGCCCAATCTATCACTGACCTTCCCACCCCAATACAGAGCCCAATCTATCACTGACTTTCTCCCCCCCAATACAGAGCCCAATCTATCACTGACCTTCCCCCCAATACAGAGCCCAATCTATCACTGACCTTCCCCGCCCCCCACCCCCAATACAGAGCCCAATCTCTCACTGACCTTCCCCCCCCCCAATACAGAGCCCAATCTATCACTGACCTCCCCCCCCAATACAGAGCCCAATCTATCACCGACCTCCCCCCTCCACCCCCAATACAGAGCCCAATCTATCACTGACCTCCCCCCCCCCACAATACAGAGCCCAATCTATCACCGACCTTCCCCCCACAATACAGAGCCCAATCTGTCACTGACCTCCCCACCCCAATACAGAGCCCAATCTATCACTGACCTTCCCCCCAATACAGAGCCCAATCTATCACTGACCTTCCCCTCCCCCCACCCCCAATACAGAGCCCAATCTATCACTGACCTTCCTCCCCAATACAGAGCCCAATCTATCATGGACCTTCCCCCAATACAGCGCCCAATCTATCAGTGACCTCCCCCCTCACCCCCACCCCCCAATACAGAGTTCAATCTCTCACTGCCCTTGCCCCAATAGAGCCCAATCATTGACCTTCTCCACCCCCCCAAATACAGAGCCCAATCTATCACTGACTTTCTCCCCCCCCAATACAGAGCCCAATCTATCACTGACCTTCCCCCCCAATACAGAGCCCAATCTATCACTGACCTTCCCCTCCCCCCACCCCCAATACAGAGCCCAATCTCTCACTGACCTTCCCCCCCCAATACAGAGCCCAATCTATCACTGACCTCCCCCCCCAATACAGAGCCCAATCTATCACCGACCTCCCCCCCAACCCCCAATACAGAGCCCAATCTATCACTGACCTCCCCCCCCCACAATACAGAGCCCAATCTATCACTGACCTCCCCACCCCAATACAGAGCCCAATCTGTCACTGACCTCCCCCCCCACAATACAGAGCCCAATCTATCACTGACCTTCCCCCCAATACAGAGCCCAATCTATCACTGACCTTCCCCCCTCCCCCCACCCCCAATACAGAGCCCAATCTATCACTGACCTTCCTCCCCAATACAGAGCCCAATCTATCATGGACCTTCCCCCAATACAGCGCCCAATCTATCAGTGACCTCCCCCCTCACCCCCACCCCCCAATACAGAGTTCAATCTCTCACTGCCCTTGCCCCAATAGAGCCCAATCATTGACCTTCTCCACCCCCCCAATACAGAGCCCAATCTATCACTGACTTTCTCCCCCCCCAATACAGAGCCCAATCTATCACTGACCTTCCCCTCCCCCCACCCCAAATACAGAGCCCAATCTATCACTGACCTTCCCCCCACAATACAGAGCCCAATCTATCACCGACCTCCCCACCCCAATACAGAGCCCAATCTATCACCGACCTTCCCCCCCAATACAGAGCCCAATCTATCACTGACCTTCCCCTCAATACAGAGCCCAGTCATCACTGATCTCCCACAATACAGAACCCAATCCATCACGCACCTTGTCCCAATATAGAAGTAAATCTAACATGGACCTCCTCCCAATGCAGAGCCCAATTTACCATGGACCTCCTCCCAATACAGAGCCCAATTTACCATGGACCTCCTCCCAATATGGAGCTCAATCTATCATGGACCTTCCCCCAATACAGAGCCCAATCTGTCATAGAAAGTTACTGCACAGAAGGAGGCCTTTGTGCCTGTGCTGGTTCTTTGAAAGAGCAGTTGTGCTTAGTCCCACATCCTGCTTTTTGTCCATAACCCTGTAAATTCCTCATCATCACGTACCTGTCCAACTCCCTTTTAAAATTATTTATGGAATCAGCTTGCATCACCTTTTCAGGTACAGGATCCTGACAAATCTCAGTGAAAAGAATTCTCCTCATCTCTTAATATCTTCTGTCGATGATTATAAATCAATTACTTCAGGTTTTTGATGCACTTGCCAGAGGGAGCAGTTTTTCTGCATCAACTCTATCGGAGCCTCACATCATTTTGAAAACCTATCAGGTCACCTCTTAACGTGCTTTGTTCCAAGAACAACCCTAATTTTTTAAACCTTTCCTCATAACTGAAGTTCCTCATCCTGGTAAACCTCCTTTGTCCTTTTCTAACATATTTAAATCTACCCTGATGTGTGATGACATGAAGGCCCTAAATGTCAACTATCACACTTGGAAGTCACTAGCTGTGAAAGAGGGAAATGGTGACACATTCTGTGGACTGGTGTGCACCACCATGATGACGAGCTGCTGCAGCAGCTTGGCAACAGGCGCCAAAGTCAAAAACAACAACTGACAGCATCACTTGGCAGCTTCACGTGCAGCAATTGTGGCAGAACCCGCCTTCAAGGTTTGCTTTCGGCACAGATGGTGGCCATTCAGCCCATTAAGTTTATGCCAGCTCTTCACAGATCTAGGCAGTCAGTCCCACTCCCTGGCTCGATCTCTGTAGCCCTACAAGTCTACTTCTCTCAGGTGGCCATCCAACTTCCTCCTGAAGTAATTGATCGCCTTGGCTTCCACCACCCTCGTGGGCAACGAGTTCCAGGTCATTACCACCCACTGCGGAAAAAAATGCTTCCTCATATTCCCCCTGCATCTTTTGCCCAAAATTTCAATCTGTGTCCCCTAGTCCTTATTAATGGGAACAGTTTTTTCTTGTCTAACTTATCTAAGCCTGTCATAATCTTGTACACTTTTATTAAATCTCCCCTCAATCTCCTTTGTTCGAAGAACAAACCCAGCTTTTCCAACCTAACCTTGTAACTAGAATCCCCCATCCCAGGGACATTTCTGGTAAATCTCCTCTGCACCCTCTGAAGAGCCCTCACATCCTTCCTAAAGTGTAGTGACCAGAACTGGAGGCAATACTGCAGTTGGGGCCGAACCAGAGCTTTATAAAGGTTCAGCATAACTTCCCTGCTTTTGTACTCAATGCCTCTATTTCTGAAGCCCAAGATCCCATATGCTTTACTAACCACTCTTTCAATATATCCTGCCACCTTCAAAGATCGATGCACACTCTTTATTGCCTCTCCCTATCCCTTCTGCCAAAATACATCACCTCACACTTGTCAGTATTAAATTCCATCTGCCACTTCTCTGCCCATTCTGCCAGCCTATCTATATCCTGTTACAGGCAGTTCACATCATCATCACAGTTTGCCTCACCTCCAAGTTTGGTGTTGTCGGCAAATTTTGAAATTCTAAGATCCAAGTCATTTATATATAACAAAAAAAAGCAGTGATCCCAGCACTGACCCTTGGGGAACATCGCTGTCGACCATCTTCCAGTTTGAAAAGCAACCATTTACTCAGACTCACTGTTTTCCGTTCATAAGCCAATGTTTATTAACCAATTGGACACTGACCCTCCTATTCCATGAGCTTCAATATTCTTAACCAACCTTTTATGTGGTACCTTTTCAACTGCTTACTTAAAATCCAAATGAACAACATCCACTGCATTCCCTTCTTCAACCTTCTCTGTAACTTCATCAAAAAATTCAATTAGATTAGTCAAGCATGATCTTCCTTTTGCAAATCCATGCTGGCTATCCTTAATTAACTCGAACCTCTCCAAGTGTCCTCTGATATTTTCCCTGATTATTGTTTCTAAATCCTTACCCAGCACTGATGCTAAACTAACCAGCCTGTAGTTACTAGGGATGTCCTTACACAAAGCCAGCGTGCTCTTGATATCACATGGGGTGAACTGAATTGGCTGAAGGCTGGCTTCTGTGATGTTGGGACCTCAGGAGGAGGTCAGGTCAAAATGGATCATCCACCATGTTGATCCCCTCCTTTAAGAAATGTTAAATTTCTTCTCATTTTTCAATATACTTCAAGGAAATAGGTGAAGAGTAATAGACCCGTAATTGGCATTTGGTCCTATCTTGGACCTTCTCCCTGTATACAACCCAATCTATCATGGACCTTGCCATACAGAGTTCATTCAAAAATGCCGATTCCCTTCCTTTAAGAAACTTTAAATTCCTTCCCTTATCCCCCTGAAACAAAATTGAGCAAGTGCTGTCAATGTAAGTCCATGTTTTGATGCAACTCTTTATAGGTTAGCCCTCAATAGTTTCTCCATTAGCATGGCACCAATTCTCTCAGCCTCTAGAGGTTAGTGTATTGGACCACAACAGGTGTTGCTATAGATCACCCCTAGAGTTATTAAGATAGATGGTTGGATCCTTCCTGTCAACTCTCACTAACCTGATTCGCCCCCATGAAGATTCACCACCTGGTGTGATATAGAAGGGCAGGCAGCACCTGTGGAACCTTCGGAGAGGGACAACAGGGGAAAGAGAACCCAGAGGTTACCTGGCAACGTAATCCCTGCTGACATCCAGAAAGATGAAGAAGCACTCATCATTGGGAGTGTAGGCTGTGTGCGCCCTCAGAGTCTGAGTTACTTCCCGCATTGTCTTCAAGTCAAACACATGGATGTCAATCTCCTCTGCGATGGGTGGAGGGTTCATGGGATCACTGATGATACAGCCCTTGGGCCAGGCCCGACTGTTTACATATAAATACCTGAAAGGAAGAACAGTGCAGTATCAGAATGATGATATAATTAGCAATATACCGGATAAGCAGTCCAAGCTGGGACCCTGTGCTGGGTGAGAGTGGAAGCTGGGACCCTGTGCTGGGTGTCAGTGGAAGCTGGGATCCTGTGCTGGGTGTCAGTGGAAGCTGGGATCCTGTGCTGGGTGTCAGTGGAAGCTGGGATCCTGTGCTGGGTGAGAGTGGAAACTGGGACCCTGTGCTGGGTGTCAGTGGAAGCTGGGATCCTGTGCTGGGTGAGAGTGGAAGCTGGGACCCTGTGCTGGGTGAGAGTGGAAGCTGGGACCCTGTGCTGGGTGAGAGTGGAAGCTGGGACCCTGTGCTGGGTGTCAGTGGAAGCTGGGACCCTGTGCTGGGTGAGAGTGGAAGCTGGGACCCTGTGCTGGGTGAGAGTGGAAGCTGGGACCCTGTGCTGGGTGAGAGTGGAAGCTGGGACCCTGTGCTGGGTGTCAGTGGAAGCTGGGATCCTGTGCTGGGTGAGAGTGGAAACTGGGACCCTGTGCTGGGTGTCAGTGGAAGCTGGGACCCTGTGCTGGGTGTCAGTGGAAGCTGGGACCCTGTGCTGGGTGAGAGTGGAAGCTGGGACCCTGTGCTGGGTGAGAGTGGAAGCTGGGACCCTGTGCTGGGTGAGAGTGGAAGCTGGGACCATGTGCTGGGTGTCAGTGGAAGCTGGGACCCTGTGCTTGGTGTCAGGGGAAGCTGGGACCCTGTGCTTGGTGTCAGGGGAAGCTGGGACCCTGTGCTTGGTGTCAGGGGAAGCTGGGACCCTGTGCTTGGTGTCAGGGGAAGCTGGGACCCTGTGCTTGGTGTCAGGGGAAGCTGGGACCCTGTGCTTGGTGTCAGGGGAAGCTGGGACCCTGTGCTGGGTGTCAGGGGAAGCTGGGACCCTGTGCTGGGTGTCAGGGGAAGCTGGGACCCTGTGCTGGGTGTCAGGGGAAGCTGGGACCCTGTGCTGGGTGTCAGGGGAAGCTGGGACCCTGTGCTGGGTGTCAGGGGAAGCTGGGACCCTGTGCTGGGTGTCAGTGGAAGCTGGGACCCTGTGGTCTGGAGACAGGGAGAGGGAGTGACCTGTGGTCTGGAGACAGGGAGAGGGAGTGACCTGTGGTCTGGAGACAGGGAGAGGGAGTGACCTGTGGTCTGGAGGCTGGGAGAGGGAGTGACCTGTGGTCTGGAGGCTGGGAGAGGGAGTGACCTGTGGTCTGGAGATAGGGAGAGGGAGTGATCTGTGGTCTGAAAACAGGGAGAGGGAGTGACCTGTGGTCTGGAGACAGGGAGAGGGAGTGACCTGTGGTCTGGAGACAGGGAGAGGGAGTGACCTGTGGTCTGGAGACAGGGAGAGGGAGTGACCTGTGGTCTGGAGACAGGGAGAGGGAGTGACCTGTGGTCTGGAGGCTGGGAGAGGGAGTGACCTGTGGTCTGGAGATAGGGAGAGGGAGTGACCTGTTGTCTGGAGACAGGGGGAGGGACTGACCTGTGGTCTGGAGACAGACCCATCCCAATGATGTGACCGTGGACATCAATTGTGTAGTCCAAAGGATCAAAGAATTCATTTGAGCTGCGTTCTTCCCCCAACACCGGTCCTGATGTTGTCATGTGATGAGGCAGAATTTGTTTAATACCTGCAATTATACAAAGATTTACAGAAATCCAATGAGAAAGCACACCTCCTTAAAGCACTCCCCCTTAAACAGGCCACCAAAGTCCTGTTTATCGAGTTGGAATTTTCTGCCAGACGTCCCACCCACGCTTCCTTGCCTTTCCTCCACTGCAGGAACCACAGGTACCTCACCAGCTTTTTGACTGTGGGAATTATCATTCCTACCCCTATTCCTGTCCTTTCCCCAACATCCAAACAACATAAAACTTCAAAAATGAGAAAGAAAACATTCTGTTTTATTTTTAAAAGGAAACACTGCAAATGTGAAATAAGAACCAGGTTTACCAGACTGATTCCTGGGATGGTGGGACTGACTAGGAGGAGAGATTGAGTCGGTTAGGATTATATTCGCTGGAGTTCAGAAGAGTGAGGGGGGATCTCATAGAAACCTATAAAATTCTAACAGGACTTGACAGGGTAGATGCAGGAAGGATGTTCCCGATGGTGGAGGAGTCCAGAACCAGGGGTCATAGTCTAAGGATACAGGGTAAACCTTTCAGGACTGAGATGAGGAGAAATTTCTTCACCCAGAGAGTGGTGAACCTGTGGAATTCGCTACCACAGAAAGCGGTTGAGGCCAAAACATTGTATGTTTTCAAGAAGGAATTAGATATAGCTCTTGGGTCTAAAGGGATCAAAGGGTCTGGGTCGAAAACCGGAACAGGTTACTGAGTTGGATGATCAGCCACGATCATAATGAATGGCGGAGCAGGCTCGAAGGGCCGAATGGCCTACTCCTGGGCTCCTATTTTCTATGTTTCTAACATGCCAGGCAATCAAGGCAGGTAAGTGGGTGTCTGAAAAAGAGATAACAATATGAGTGGGACCACTGATGAAGGGTTCAACCTGAATCATCAATCTTTCTCTTTCTAGATCTGATTTTAATACACGGTAAAAATTAATCAACCCAAATTCACAATATGGCACCATGAAACAATATTTAAATGCTGTAAGTCAGGAGATGGGGATGGGTAACTATAATCACGAGAAGAGACTCGAGACACTGGGACTGTTTCTACTGCAGTAGCGAAGTCTAAGAGCGGATTTTCTTTAAATTCTGAAGACTTTTGACCAAGAGTAGGAAAAGACTATTCCCTCTGGTTGGGGTTCAATGTCAGAGCTTGGGGAATTGTACCCCAACAAACCACAGGGGAGTGAACTGGGGATGACCTGTAACCTCCCTCCACCCAACAATCCTCCGAGATCTTTGAACTCCACAATTCTGGTCTCTTGAGCATCTGCAGTTTAATGGCTCCTCCAGTGGCGGCTGTGCCTTCAGCTGTCTAGGCCCTAAGCTCTGGACACTGACAACACAGCTCTACCTCACCACCAGCTCTCCAAACCCTTCCACTCTCTCTAAACTGTCTAATTTCTTGTCTGACATCCATTATTGTTTAAGATTGTCTCCGGTACTGATGGTACAGGAAGAGAGTGGGACAGTGGGATTAGTTTGGGATTTATACAGGGCTATGGGGAGAGCACAGGGCAGTGGGATTAGTTTGGGATTGATATAGGGCTATGGGGGAGAAAGAGGAGCTGTGGGATTAGTTTGTGATTTATATAGGGCTACGGGGAGAGTGGGGCAGTGGGATTAGTTTGGGATTGATATAGGGCTACGGGGAGAGTGGAGCAGTGGGATTAGTTTGGGATTGATACAGGACTATGGGGGAAAAGAGAGTGGGGCAGTGGGATTAGTTTGGGATTGATATAGGGCAACGGGGAGAGAGTGGGGCAGTGGGATTAGTTTGGGATTTATATAGGGCTACGGGGAGAGAGTGGGTCAGTGGGATTAGTTTGGGATTGATATAGGGCAACGGGGAGAGAGTGGGGCAGTGGGATTAGTTTGGGATTTATATAGGGCTACGGGGAGAGAGTGGGGCAGTGGGATTAGTTTGGGATTGATATAGGGCTACGGGGAGAGTGGAGCAGTGGGATTAGTTTGGGATTGATACAGGACTATGGGGGAAAAGAGAGTGGGGCAGTGGGATTAGTTTGGGATTTATATAGGGCTACGGGGAGAGAGTGGGTCAGTGGGATTAGTTTGGGATTGATATAGGGCAACGGGGAGAGAGTGGGGCAGTGGGATTAGTTTGGGATTTATATAGGGCTACGGGGAGAGAGTGGGGCAGTGGGATTAGTTTGGGATTGATATAGGGCTACGGGAAGAGAGTGGGGCAGTGGGATTAGTTTGGGATTGATACAGGGCTACGGGGAGAGAGTGGGTCAGTGGGATTAGTTTGGGATTGATACAGGGCTCCGGGGAGAGAGTGGGGCAGTGGGATTAGTTTAGGACTGATATAGGACTATGGGGAAAAGAGAGTGGGGCAGTGGGCTTAGTTTGGGATTTATATAGGGCAACGGGGAGAGAGTGGGGCAGTGGGATTAGTTTGGGATTGATACAGGGCAACGGGGAGACAGTGGGGCAGTGGGATTAGTTTGGGATTGATATAGGGCAACGGGGAGAGAGTGGGGCAGTGGGATTAGTTTGGGATTGATATAGGGCAACGGGGAGAGAGTGGGGCAGTGGGATTAGTTTGGGATTGATACAGGACTATGGGGGAAAAGAGAGTGGGGCAGTGGGATTAGTTTGGGATTGATACAGGACTATGGGGAAAAGAGAGTGGGGCAGTGGGCTTAGTTTGGGATTTATATAGGGCTACGGGGAGAGAGTGGGGCAGTGGGATTAGTTTGGGATTGATATAGGGCTACGGGAAGAGAGTGGGGCAGTGGGATTAGTTTGGGATTGATACAGGGCAACGGGGAGACAGTGGGGCAGTGGGATTAGTTTGGGATTGATATAGGGCAACGGGGAGAGAGTGGGGCAGTGGGATTAGTTTGGGATTTATATAGGGCTACGGGGAGAGAGTGGGGCAGTGGGATTAGTTTGGGATTGATACAGGGCTACGGGGAGAGAGTGGGGCAGTGGGAATAGTTTGGGATTGATATAGGGCAACGGGGAGAGTGGAGCAGTGGGATTAGTTTGGGATTGATATAGGGCTATGGGGGAAAGAGAGTGGGGCAGTGGGATTTAGTTTGGGATTGCTATAGGGCTCCGGGGAGAGAGTGGGGCAGTGGGATTAGTTTGGGATTGATATAGGGCTACGGGGAGAAAGCTGGGCAGTGGGATTATTTTGGGATTGATACAGCTATGGGGAGAATATGGGACGACACAGTTATTTTGAGATTGATAAAGGGCTATGTGGGTGGCACGGGGTGGGGAGGGTGATGTTGTGGGGCAGTGGGATTACTGGCGCTGCCTCCCCTGCAATGAACCACCCCTACCTCCATCACAACCCCACACACATTGGCCCACCTCCCCTGCACTGGCCCCACACCCACACACTGAAAGCCCTCACCCCATACTGAAGCCGTGCATTATGGTAATCTCCACTTGTCCATCCTCCACTTGATGCTGGGCATAGACAGACCTCACCGGCATTATAACTCCAGCCCAATATCATTCTGGATGGATACAGAGCAGTTTCATGCCCAAAGCTGTTGACACCCAGCACCAACCTTCCTGGAGCAGGGCCTGCAAATACACAAGGCTCCTTTCCACCCAGTAGAAAGCAGAGAGGGGTTAAAGTAAACGTAAGCGAGCTCGGGGCATTGCACACCAACCAATCACATGGAGGGGAATGAACTGGGGTTGACCTGCAGCTCCCCCTTCTTCCCTCAACAAACCCTCCGCGATCTCAGGGCTTCTCAAATTCTGGCCTCTTGAGCATCCCAGAATTTAATAGCTCCACCATTGGCGGCTGTGCCTTCAGCTGCCTAGGCCCCAAGCTCTGGACACTGCCAACACCCAGCTCTACCTCACCACCACCTCTCTCTCTCTCGAGCCCTCCACTCTAAATGGACACACTTAGATGAGCAGAAATTTCCTCAAGCTTAATACTGGTCCCCCTGGCAAACTCTGTTCCCTAGTTACTGCTTCCATCCCTTGCCCTGGCCAATGTCTGAGGCTGAACCATTTGTAACCTTGATGTCATATTTGACCCCAAAATTGAGCTTCAATCCACATATTTGTGCCATCACCAAGACCACTATTTCCATGCCTACTTCAGTTCATCTGTCGCTGAAACCCTCATCCATGCCTTTGTTACCTCTGGATGACTATTCTAATGCTCTCCTGGCTGGCCTCCCACGTTCTATCCTCTCTAAATGTGAGGTCACCTAAACTCTGCTGCCCGTGTCCTGGCTCACACTAAGTCCTGTTCTCCCTATCACCCCTGTGCTCACTGACACTGGCTTCCAGTTAAGCAACAGCTTGATTTTAAAACTCTTAAACAAAAACAAGAAATGCTGGAAATACTCAGCAGGTCTGGCAGCATCTGTGGAGAGAGAAGCAGAGTTAACATTTCAGGATTGACCTTTCATCTGACCCTTCATCCATTCTGAAGAAGGGTCACTGACCTGATACATTAACTCTGCTTCTCTCTCCACAGATGCTGCCAGACCTGCTGAGTATTTCCAGCATTTCTTGTTTTTATTTCAGATTTCCAGCATCTGCAGTATTTTGCTTTTATTTTAAAATTCTCGTCCTTGTTTTCAAATCCCTCCACGGCCTTGCCTCTCCCGATCTCTCTAATCTCGTACAGACCCACAACTCTCCGAGACATCTTGACATCTGGCCTCGAGCATCTATAATTTTAACTGCTCCACCATTGCTGGCCCTGCCTTCAGCTGCCTAAGCCCTTAAACTATGACGTTCCCTCCCTAAATCTCTCCGTCTCCTACTTTAAGATGCTCCTTAAAACTCTTAGGTCACCTATCCTAATAGCTCCTTCGGTAGCTCAGTGTCAAATTTCATTGGATAATTGCTTCTGTGAAACACCATGCTCATTTTATTATGTTAAAGGTACTATATAAATGCAAGCTTTGTTGTTACCAAAGTCCTTCTGATACCAACAATACTCGGGTTAAGCATATTATTAACCATGAGGCTTTGCCATTGCACTTGGAGCCTACCTATCTGATGGGGAGTGTAGGTAAGGCTTCCTGTGGTGAAGATCAGGTATTTCTTGTCTAGTCTTGTCTGCTGTTCTGACAGGAGGTCCATGTCTGCAGACTTCGTCTTGGCTTGGAGAAAAAGTTTTGCCACTCGTGCCTCTATCTGTTTCTCATCCATCAGGGGCTGCTCACCCCCTAAGAGCACACTTCCCTCCTTCTCCTCACTATCCTGACTGCTGACCATCATCTCGCTTAGGCTCTCACTCCTGTGCTTCGGTTTGCTGCAAACTTCGTCCTCGCTGTCACTTCCCAGGTCGAACACTTGTGGGCTTGAGGTGGCCAGTTGCTCCTCGGAGCCCAGCAGCAAGTCAGGAGCGTTGTGTCGGCTGCAGTCTGCCACCATGACCGTGCGAATGGTGCTGGCATTCAGATTCTGCAGCTGGAACAGTCTCTTCACCACATTTATATTTTCCGATTCGATATCCTAGAGTGAGGGAAGGGGATTGAGGGCATCATTAGATAAATACAGCAGAGACCAACCATTACCAACCACCACTACCCCAACTTTCCACTCAAGCTAGAGCTAAATACAGCAGATGCTAGAAATCTGCAATAAAAATGGAAAATACTGGAATCTTTGCGGCACAGTGGCGCAGTGGTTAGCACCGCAGCCTCACAGCTCCAGCGACCCGGGTTCAATTCTGGGTACTGCCTGTGTGGAGTTTGCAAGTTCTCCCTGTGTCTGCGTGGGTTTCCGCCGGGTGCTCCAGTTTCCTTCCACCGCCAAAGACTTGCAGGTTGATAGGTAAATTGGCCATTATAAATTGCCCCTAGTGTAGGTAGGTGGTAGGGGAACATAGGGACAGGTGGGGATGTGGTAGGAATGTGGGATTAGTGTAGGATTAGTATAAA
Organism: Heterodontus francisci; assembly: GCF_036365525.1. Taxonomy (NCBI): domain Eukaryota; kingdom Metazoa; phylum Chordata; class Chondrichthyes; order Heterodontiformes; family Heterodontidae; genus Heterodontus; species Heterodontus francisci. Next base: position 54,601,866 of record NC_090402.1, read on the forward strand.
TGGGTGATTGATGGTCGGCACAGACTCGGTGGGCCGAAGGGCCTGTTTCAGTGCTGTATCTCTAAATAAAGTAAAAACCAGGCAGCATCGATGGGGAGAGAAACAGAGTTAATGTTTCAGGTCCCTGACCTTTCATCAGAAGTGGGGGCAGTTGGAGATTAAACTTGATTCAGCAACTGCAGAGAACAAGAAGTTCAGCCAGGCAGAGGGTGGTGCTGGATGGGGACTGTTTGGGTCTCCGTTCATCCGATGATGAGAGGCTGAGTAGAGCAGAGAAGGCCAAGGGGGGACCTGATTGAGGAATACAAAATTATGAGGGGCATTGATAGGTTAGATAGGAAGAAACGTTTTCCCTTAGTGGAGGTGTCAATAACCAGGGGGCATAAATTTAAGGTAAGGGGCAGGAGGTTTAGAGGGGATTTAAGGAAAAAAAATTTCACCCAGAGGGTGGTTGGAATCTGGAACACACTGCCTGAAGAGGTGGCAGAAGCAGGAACCCTCACAACATTTAATAACTATTTAGATGAGCACTTGAAACGCCATAGCATATAAAGCTATGGGCCAAGTGCTGGAAAATGGGATTAGAACAGTTTGGTGCTTGATGGCCGGCACAGACACGATGGGCCGAAGGGCCTGTTTCTGTGCTGTATAACTCTATGACTCTATATTCTCTGGAGTTTAGAAGAATGAGAGGGGATGTCATTGAAACAGACAAGATGCTGAAGGGTCTGGATAGGGTAGATACTGAAAGATTGTTTACACTGGTCAAGGAATCTTAAACAGGGGGCACAGTCTCAGGATAAGGGGCCGATCATTTAGGACGGAGATGAGGAGAAATTACTTCACTCAAAGGGTTGTAAATCTTTGGAATTCTCTACCCCAGAGGGTTGTGGATGCTCCATTGTTGAATACATTTAAGGCTGGGATAGATAGATTTTTAGTCTCTCAGGGAATCAAGGGATATGGGGAGCAGGTGGGAAAGTGGAGTTGAATGGCAGAGCAGGCTCGGTGGGCCATGTGGTCTACTCTTGCTCCTATTTCTTGTGTTCTTGTGAATACAGTGTAGAATCTTAAAATTTGCTGCCGAAACCCGACTTGGAGGTGAGGCAAACAGTGAGGATAATATGAACTGCCTGCAACAGGACATAGATAGGCTAGCAGAATGGGCAGACAGGTAGCAGATGGAATTTAATACTGACAAGTGTGAGGTGATGCATTTTGGCAGAAGGAATAGGGAGAGGCAATATATACTTAATGGCACAGTTCTAAAGAGTGTACAGGAACAGAGGGACCTGGGGGTGCATGTGCATCGATCTTTGAAGGTGGCAGGATATATTGAGAAAGTGATTAATAAAGCATATGGGATCTTGGGCTTCAGAAATAGAGGCATTGAGCACAAAAGCCAAAAGGATATGCTGAACCTTTATAAAGCTCTGGTTAGGCCCCAACTGGTGTATTGCATCCAGTTCTGGTCACCACACTTCAGGAAGGATGTGAGGGTCCTTGAGAGGGTACAGAGGAGATTTACCAGAATGGTTCCTGGGATGGGGGAATTTGAGTTCACAAGGTTAGGTTGGAAAAGCTAGGTTTGTTCTCCCTGGTAGAACAAAGTAGATTGAGAGGAGATTTAATAGAAATGTATAAGATTATGACAGACTTCGATAAGTTAGACAAGGAAAAACTTCCCATCAACAAATAAAACTTGGACTAAGGGACACAGGTTGAAGGTTTTGGAGAAAGGATGCAGGGGGAATATGAGGAAGCACTTTTCTACACAGTGGGTGGTAATGACCTGGAACTCACTGCCCACGAGGGTGGTGGAAGACGAGACGATCAATGACTTCAAGAAGAAGTCGGATGGCCACCTGAGAGAAATAGACTTGCAGGGCTACGGGGATCGGGCCAGGGAGTGGGACTGACTGAATAGTTCAATGGAGAGCTGGCACAGACACAATGGGCCGAATGGCCTCCTTCTGTGCCAAAAATGACTCTACGATTAAGTGGAGGGCTCGCAGGCTGTCCTGACGGGAGGATGGAAGTGTAGAGAGACTGAATACCCTGGTTTGGGGACACGAATGGGTTGAAGGGTTGTGATTACAGAAATGGAGACTTTCAGGGCCAAAAAACTGGAAATAGCAACCTGAAATGTTAACTCTGTTTCTGCCTCCACAGGTGCTGCCAACTCACCAAGGCTCCTTCGACAGCACTTTCCAAACCCGTGACCTCTACCACCTAGAAGGACAAGGGCAGCAGATGCATGGGAACATCACCACCTGCAAGTTCCCGTCCAAGTCACACACCATCCTGACTTGGAACGATATTGCAGTTCCCTCACTGTCGTTGGGTCAAAATCCTGGAATTCCCTTCCTAACAGCACTGTGGGCGTACGTAACCCACATAGACTGCAGTGGTTCAACAAGGCAGCTCACCACCACCTTCTCAAGGGCCATTAGGGGTGGGCAATAAATGCTGGCCAAACCAGCGACGTTCACATCCCATGAATGAATAAATAAGAAAAGTAAGACCTTCTGACTGTTTTCCAGCAGTTTCTGTTTCGCTCTCCAAGTCCCTTGGTACATTCCCAAGCCCCAGTGGTTCACTATACACACAGGACTTCCTTTGCTGCTGTGGTGGAGGAAGAGCCCTCAGAATATCAGGCCAGTCCTGGTCAGGCACATTGCAGGGATTTAAAAGAGAGAGATTTTCCATGAGAGGGAGAGAGACAGAGAGAGAGAGCACTGTGAGAACAGTGAAATGTCCGAGAGCACAGTGCGGATAAAGAAGCAGCAGAGACAGAGAGCGTACTGTGAAAGGAAACCAAGAAAGAAACATCGAAGTGTGAGGTCGCAGGAAAGCAGATAAGTGATTGGTTGGTTGGTAAGAATAGTAGCACAGAGTAGGTCTCGAGGCATTAATCAAAATGAATAATTTAAACAAGGTATCAACTAGATTCTTAAAGAGGGAATAGAGATCTTTTTAGATCATGAATGGGCACCTACAATTCCAGCATAATGTGGAAATTCCAGGACACGTCATATATCCTGGGTGACCACATGTGTAGGATGTGTCTCCAGCTGCTTCAGCTCAAGCTCAGGATATCTGTGCTTGAGGGGCAGCTGGAGTCACTGCGGAGCATCAGGGAGAAGGAGAATTTCCTGAACCGCATTTTGCAGGAGGTGGTCACCCACAGGCAGTAAGAGTTCAGGATACTAAGAAGATTGCCATTGGAAGACTAGGAAGAGGCAGGACGTGCAGGAGTATTCAGGTACTCAGGTACTACGAATTTGAGATTGCTGGGAGTGACAATACCCTGAAGGAATGCAGCCCAGACCATGGCACCAATAGGCAAGGGACTGTACAAGAGGGAGCAACAAAGTGTAGAAATGCAATTGTTACAGGAGATTCCATAATCAGGGGGACAGACAGGCATTTCTATAATCGTCATCGTGAGTCCCGCCTGGTGTGTTGCCTTGCTGGTGTCAGGATAAAGGACATCACAGAGAGGGTGCAAGATATTCTGCAGGGGGAAGTGAGTGAGCCAGAAGTTGTGGTACACGTTGGAACCAACGGCATAGCAAGGGCAGATATTGAGGTCCTAAGGTTAGAATTTCAGGAAATATAGAGGAAGTTAAAGAGTAGGATCTTGAAGGGCGTAATCTCTGGATTACTCCCTGTGCCATGCGTTAGCGAGAGCAGAAATTAGAAGATTGAGAGGATGAATGCGTGGCTTGATGCATGGTGCAGGAGGAGGGCTTCAGACTCTTGGGACACCTATTCAAAAGGGACAGGTTGCACCTCAACAGGACTGCAACCGATGTCCTTGCGGGGAGATTCACTGGTTTGGTTGGGGAGGTTTAAATTCAATTGGCAGGGTGATGGGCACCAGCATATAGAAGCAGAAAAGAGGAATAAGGTGCATAATGTGAGTGTTGGATAGTAGTAGAAAAGGGAGTAGTTCCATATTAGACAGGAGCAGACTGAGAAGGGCTATGAGGAATGCAAAGACAGGATTACAATGCATGTATGTATGCATGTAAACACACAAAGTGTGCTGAATAAGGTTGGTGAGCTACAAGCATAAATAGCAGTATGGGAATATGATGTAGTGGCAACAACGAAAAATTGGCTTAAAAATGGCGATGACTGGCTGCTTAATATGCAAGGATATAAAGTGTTCAGAAAAGATAGAGAAAGAAAAAAGGGAGGCGGGGTGGCAGTACTGATTAGGTAAGATAGTGTAGTTTATTTTTATTCATTCGGGGGGTGTGGGCATTGCTGGCTAGGCCAGCATTTATTGCCTATCCCGAATTGCCCTCGAGAAGGTGGTGGTGAGCTGCCTTCTTGAACAACTGCAGTCCTTAGGGTATAGGTGCATCAACAGTGACAGGACAGAGACAGGAAGCGAGTTACTCACTGCAGAATTCCTAGCCTCTGACCTGCTCTTGTAGCCACAGCATTCATGTGGCTGGTCCAGTTCAGTTTCTGGTCAATGGTGACCCCCAGGATGTTGATACTGGGGCATTCAGCAATGGTAATGCCATTGAATGTCAAGGGGAGATGGTTAGATTCTCTCTTTGAGATGGTCATTGCCTGGCACTTATGTGGCAAGAATATTACTGCCACTTATCAGCTCAAGCCTTTATGTTGTCCAGGTTTTGCTGCATGTGGACATGGGATGCTTCAGTATCTCAAGAGTCACGAATGGTGTTGAACATTGTGCAATCATCAGCAGACAACCCCACTTCTAACCTTATGATTGAAGGAAGGTCATTGATGAAGCAACTGAAGATGGTTGGGTGTAGGACACTACCCTGAGGATCTCCTGCAGTGATGTCCTAGGACTGAGATGATTGACCTCGAACAACCATAACTATTTTCCTTTGTGCTAGGTACAACTCCAACTTGGAGAGTTTTCTCCCTGATTCCCATTGACTCCAGTTTTGCTAGGACTCCTTGAAGATGCTTTGATGTTAAAGGCAGTCACTCTCATCTCACCTCTAGAGTTCAGCTCTTTTGTCCATGTTTGGACCAAGGCTGTAATGAGGTCAGGAGCTGAGTGGCCCTGGTAGAACCCAAACTGAGTGTCAACGAGCAGGTTATTGCTGAGCAAGTGCACTGTTGACAAACCCCTTCCATCACTTTGCTGATGATGGAGAGTAGACTGATAGTGCGGTAATTGGACGGGTTGGATTTGCTTTTTGTGTACTGACAAGGAAAAACTGTTCCCATTAACTAATGACACAAGGCTAGACATCCTGCGGCAAGTAACTCACCTCCCCAAAGCCTGTCTATCATCTACAAGGCGCAAGTCAGAAGTGTGATGGAATACTCTCCACTTGCCTGAATGGGTGCAGCTCCAACAACACTCAAGAAGCTCGACACCATCCAGGACAAAGAAGCCCACTTGATTGGCACCCCATCCACAAACATTTACTCCCTCCACCACCGACGCACAGTGGCAGCAGTGTGTACCATCTACAAGATGCACTGCAGCAACTCACCAAGACTCCTTAGACAGCACGTTCCAAACCTGCGAACTCTACCACTTAGAAGGACAAGGGCAGCAAATGCATGGGAACATCACCACCTGCAAGTTCCCCTCCAAGCCACATACCATCATGACTTGGAACTATATCACCATTCCTTCACTGTCGCTGGGTCAAAATCCTGAAACTTCCTTCCTAACAGCACTGTGGGTGTACCTACACCACATGGACTGCAGTGGTTCAAGAAGGCAGCTCACCACCACCTTCTCAAGGGCAATTAGGGATGGGCAATAAATGCTGGCATAGCCAGTGACACACCCACATCCCATGAATGAATTAAAAAAAACACAAGGACTAGGGGACAGAGATTGAAGATTTTGGGCAAGAGATACAGGGGAATGTGAGGAAGAACTTTTTTTCCCGCAGTGAGTGGTAATGACCTGAAACTCGCTGCCCATGAGGGTGGTGGAAGCGGAGACAATCAATGATTACAAAAGAAAATTAGATGGGCACTTGAAGGAAACAAACTTCCAGGGTTATGGGGATCGAGTGTGGGAGTGCGACTGACTGGATTGCTCCGCGGAGAGCCGGCAAGGACCTGATGGCCAGAATGGCCTCCTTCTATGCTGTGAATGACTCTACGCCTGACATGCAACTGTAGTTTCAACAAGACACCCTCAACGTATTGGTAGAATTAAACTGCAGAAACAATTTCACTTTGTTGTTGACATTTCCAATCAGATTCCTGCCATCGCTCCCATCCGCAGTGACAAACCTGTCCCCACCAGTACTGTATCCCAGTGTTATACAGAGACAGACCTGTCCCCACCAGTACAGTAATCCAGGTTTGGAGGGATACAATCTGTACCCATGTTCCTGGGTTTTTTCCCCAAGTTCGAGTGGATAGGGCGAGAGTTTCACCAACCCTGAGTTACAGTGCACGGAGATCCCATGGACTGCAGTACACTTTCCCCCTCTAGTGGCAGCACTCTGGGAGCTTGGTTAGCTCAGATTACAGAATGCATCTGCAACAGGACGTTAACTCTGTGATACTGCTCATAAAGGCTGTGATGGAGACTAAAGGAAAATATTATCGATGGATCAATCACACTGAGTTACCCCATGGAACAAACAATAAAGCATCAGAACCAATGAGTGACAGTAACTCAACAAGGGCAAGTGTGTTTTAGTGCACGGTGTTATGGGAGACAGAGTATAGTTCTGGTCAGATCCCTTCTCTGGCCAACCAACTGACAGCACCGACAAAGAGGAAGTAAAATAGTGCAAGAGGAAACAGAAGAGGATAAATACAGAGTGAGCTGGAAGGGGAGAGAGAATCACAAAAAAAGGGCAGAAAAATACAAAGCACAGATACAGATGGAGAGGAGCGCGCAGACAGACACAAGCGCACACACACACTGAGAGACACACACATACATGCCGCACACACAGAGATATGCAGAGACACGCACAAAGACTGACTCAGACATGCATACACACACAGATACACAGACGCACACACACAGACATGTGCCCACAGACACACACAGACATACACACAAACATATGCACAGGTATGCACACACATGCACGCGCACACACATACAGAGACATGCAGACACATGCATGCAGAGACACATGCACACAAACAGATACACAGAAATGCGCACAGAGACACAGATAAACAGTCACAAACCTTCACACACACACACTCAGACAGATTTACACACAAGCAAACATGCACAAATACATACACTCCCTCAGAGAGACACATATACAGATATCTGTTCCTTAGAAAAAAGACACTCCATGTGCAAGAAACAGTGTATTATCCAACTCACTGTCAGCAATGCCTTGAGATAGATAATATACCTTTATATTCAATGTGTTACTTATGTAATAATCCATCCACAAATCTTACTTCATGTAGTCATGTTTTTGGCACACCCGTGATACCCGTTTCCCCGAGTGATAACAGTTACCGTGTGCAAGCTGTTACGCTGTGTGATACCTGTTACCCTGTGTGATACTCACTACAAGGGGTGATGCACGTTACCCCATGTGATACCCATTATCCTGTGCTATATCCATTAACATGTGTGATATCTGTAACCCTGCATGACACCCGTTACTGGAGGGTAATACCCATTACCAGTGTGATATCCATTACCGGGGGTAATACCTGTTACCCTGCGTGATACCCGTTATCGTATGCGATATCCGTCACCCCGTGTGATATCTGTTAACCTGTGTGATATCCATTACCAGAGGGTGATATCTGTTACCTGGTGTGATACCCTTTACCGTTGTTACAACCAGGAGAGAAAGAGGTCTAGGGATCCTTTACAGCCTTCACCTGGTCTTATTGTAAAAGGGTTTATTTTTAAATACAGTCTTTTAGCTCCCCCTTGGTGAACCCTTGTTCACTGCTTTCCAATTATAAGGCAAAGAAACCAGCACAAACAGGCTTTCTTAGGTTTAAAGAAGAAAAGTTGAAATTTATTCAACTTAAACTCTAATTCGGTTGACACCTACGGATACCCGACGCGCCCACGCGAGCATGCATATGCGATATACACATGCAAATAGAGACAGAAAAGAGCACAACAAATAAAGTGGAAAAGTTTGAAGCAATAACTGAAGAGTTTTTGTTACAGTTCTTCGAGCTCACTGTAGAGTCCTTGATTGTAGGTATATCTTGCTTTTCGCTGGGGCCCAGTATTCTTCTTAAACCTTGTTCACTGTAGGAGACTTTTCTCTCTGGGGTTCATGTGTCTTCAATGGATTCATAGGCTTGTGAGAAAGAGATGGGAGCAGACAGGAGAGATCTTCCCAGTTCAGGAGCAAACAGACTTTCTGAGTTCAAACTTTCTGTGGCTAGTTCAAAAGAAAACCCTGGAACAGCCAGATATTCATGTAACCAATCCTGGCCCTTGTGGATTGTATCCTCCTTGGCAGGCCCTGGAATGCGCTCCCTCACTTTCAATGTCTGTAAATGTTTTTTCTCCTGCCACGGCTGATCTGTTTAGCAAGTCATTTCCTTGCTCCAACAACAGTAAAAAATCAATGTTCATGATAAAATTGATGTGTCTCATTCTTGACAGGTGGGGGCCTAGCATGACAACATGCAATACCTGTTGCCCTGTGCGATATCTGTCACCCCATGATACTCGTTACCTGGTGTGACACCGGTTACCTATGCGATACCCATTCCCTATAATACCCACTACCTGTATGTTACCCTGCGTGACACCCGCTACCCTGCATGATACCTGTTACCTTGTGATACCTGTTACCTTGTGATACCCATTACCTGTGTGATACCCGTTACCCTGTGCGATACCTGCCACCCTGTGTAATATCGGTCACCCTATGTGATACCGTTATCCAGTGGATACACATTACCCTGTGCAATACTCATTAATCACTGCAAGATCAGTAACCCTGCGTGATACCCGTTACCCTGCGTGATACCCGTTACCCTGTGTGATACTCATTACGTTGTGTGATACTCATTACCCTGAGCGATACCCACTACCGGGGGGGGTTGATACATGTATCATACCCTGTATAATACCTGTTACTCTGTGCGATGCCAGTTACCCTGCATGATATCGTTAACCTGTGCTATACCCATTATCAGGGGGTGATACGTGTTGCCATGTGTAATACCCGTTACCCTGCGTGATACTCGTTACCTTGCGTGATACTCGTTACCCTGCGTGATATCTATTACCCTGCGTGATACACATTACCCCGAGCGATGCCCATTACCCTGTGTGCTACCCACTACCGGGGGTGATACATGTATCATAACCTGTGTAATATCTGTTACCCTGCATGATACCCGTTACCATGTGTGATACTCGTTAACCTGCATGACACCCGTTACTAGGGGGCAATACCTGTTACCCTGTACGATACCCATTACCTTGCATGATATCCAATATCTGTGAGATACCCGTTACCTGTGTGAGACTCGTTACCAGGGGTGATTCCTGTTACCCTGCATGATACCTGTTACAAGGTGTGATGCCCAGTACCTTGTGCAATACTCGTTACTCTGCAAGATACCCATTACCCTGCGCGATACCCGTTACCCTGCGCGATACCCGTTACCCTGCGCGATACCCGTTACTAGTTTCCTGTTATGTGCTGGAGAATGAAGACACCCAGCAGCATTGTGACTTGATACACTAATACACAACTTTTAAGGTTTCAGATACATACATCAGTTATCAGGAGCTATCAAATCTTTAACTGGAAGTAACTTAAGTAGACTGGAAAGCAATTTGGCCCAGATGGATTGGAATCAAAGATTGGCAGGTAAAACAGTAAATGAGCAATGGGAGGCCTTCAAAGAGGAGATAGAGTGGGTATAGATCAGACATATTCCCATGAATCATGGTTACAACACAGGAGGCCATTCAGCCCATCCTATCCATGCCAGCTCTCTGCAAGAATAACTCAGTTAGTCCTACTTTCCCCGGAGACATGCAATTATTTTTCTCTTCAGCTGCCTCCACCACACTCTGAGGGAGTGCATCCCAGATTCTAACCACTCACTGTGGAAAAAAGATTTTCCTCATGTTGCCGTTGGTTTTTGTGCCGATCACCTTAAATCTGTGCTCTCTGGTTCTCGACCCTTCCGCTGATGGGAACAGTTTCTCTCTATCTACTCTGTCCAGACCCCTCATGATTTTGAGCACCTTTGTCAAATCTCCTCTCAACCTTCACTTCCATAAGCTTCTCCAATATATCCAAATAACCAAAGTCCCTCATCCCTGGAACCATTTTCACAAAACCTTCTGCACCCTCTCTAAAAGCTTCACATCCTTCCTCCAATTGAGGTTGAACCAGTGTTTTATAAAGGTTCACCATAACTTCCTTGCTTTTGTACTCTATGCCTCTATTATAAAGCCCAGGATTCTGTATGTCTTTTTATCACTTTCTCAACCTGCCCTGCCACCTTCAGCAATTTATGCACATATACCCCCAGGTCTCTGCTTCTGAACCCCTTTAGAATTGTATCCTTTATTTTATTCTGCCTGCCGTCGTTCTTCCTACCAAAACGTATCACTTCACACTTCTCTGCGTTAATTTTAATCTGCAACGTGTCCACCCATTCCACCAGCCTATGCCCTCTTGAAGTCTATCACTATCCACAATACTTCCAAGTTTTGGGAGATCTGTAAATTTGGAAACTGTGCCCTGTACACCCAAGTCCAGGTCATTAAGAAAAGCAGGGTTGCCAACACTGACCCCTGGGGAACCCCACTGTATACCGTCCTCCAGTCTGAAAAACAACTGTTCACCCACTGCTGATGAAAAGGTGAGGTCAAATATTATACTTGCATCAACAAATTTACACCTATCATATCTGACAGTTCAATGGGAATGACTTTGATGGGCAAAGACATCAATTTTTACTGGAATTCATCAGCTTTTATACTCCATCATCTTACACAAAAATTGGCTGAAAGTGAGGATGAAAGCGAGGATGAAAGCTGCAGACTTCAGCAAGATAGCATTGGATTGGTCAGGTGGGCAGAAAAATGGCAAATGGAATTCAATCCAAAGAAGTGAGGTAATGCATTTGGGGAGGGTGAACAAGGCAATGGAATACACAATAAATGGTCGGATACTGAGATTTATAGAGGAACAATATATACAAATGCACGGAATGTAAGGAATAAACTAGATAAGCTGCAGGCGCAAATTCAAATGGAAGATTATGATGTGGTGGCCATTGTGGAGACGTGGCTGCAGGATGGTCGGGACTGGGAACTAAATATACCTGGTTATAAAGTTTACAGGAGGGACAGGGAAAATGGCAGAGGGGGTGGAGTAGCCTTACTGATTAGAAATAATATCACCTCATTGGTGAGGGAGGATATAATGAGGGGAAAGCATCCAGTGGAGACCTTATTGGTGGAATTGAGGAACAGAAAAGGATCTAAAACTCTAATGGGTGTTGTGTATAGACCCCCTGGTAGCAGTTCTGAGGTGTTAGATTGTATAAATGCACAAATTAGGTGAGTGTGTAACAAAGGCAGAGTAGTATTTATGGGGGATTTTAACTTACACATAGATTGGGAGAGGCAGACTAGCACCGGTCAGAAAGGTAGTGAATTTCTGGAATGTGTCCGGAATAGTTTCCTGCCGCAATATGTTCCAGATGTTACAAGGGGACAGGCAATATTAGATTTAGTTATGAGTAATGAGCCAAATTTAATTTGTAGCCTAACTGTGCGTGAACATTTATCAAATGTTCAACCTCCTCTTAGGAAATGAGGATGGGCAGGTGGTTGATGTGTCAGTGAGGGAGCACTTTGGGACCAGTGACCATAACTCTATTAGCTTCAAAATAGTTATTTATTTATTTAGAGATACAGCACTGGAACAGGCCCTTCGGCCCACCGAGTCTGTGCTGACCATCAACCACCCATTTATACTAATCCTACACGAATCCCATATTCCTACCACATCCCCACCTTCCCTATATTCCCCTACCACCTACGAATACCAGGGGCAATTTATAATGGCCAATTTACCTATTAACCTGCAAGTCTTTGGCTGTGGGAGGAAACCGGAGCACCCAGCGAAAACCCACGCGGTCACAGGGAGAACTTGCAAACTCCGCACAGGCAGTACCCAGAATTGAACCCGGGTTGCTGGAGCTGTGAGGCTGCGGTGCTAACCACTGTGCCGCCCAATGGAAAAGGATAGGACTGGTCTTCAGGTTGAAGTTCTAAATGGGGGGGAAGGCTAATTTCGCTGGCATCAGACAGGAACTCTCAAAAGTTGAATGGGAGAGGCTGTTTACAGGTAAAGGGACGTTTGGCAAGTGAGAAGCTTTTAAAAGTGAGATAGGAAGAGTTCAGGGCCGGCATGTTCCTGTTAGATGGAAGGGCAAGGCTGGGAAGTTTAGGGAACCTTGGTTGACAAGGGATATTGAGGGCCTGGACAGGACAAAGAAGGAGGCATATGTCAGGTATAGGCAGCTGGGATCGAGCGAGTCCCTCGAGGAGTATAAGGGATATAGGACTACACTTAAGAAGGAAATTAGGAGGGCGAAAAGGGGCCATGAAATTTTCCTGGCAGATAAGATAAAGGAGAATCCTAAAAGATTCTATAAGTATATTAAGAGTAAAAAGGTAGCAAGGTCCCCTTAAAGATCAGTGTGGCAATCTGTGTGTGGAGCCACGGGAAATGGGCGAGGTCTTAAATGAATACTTCTCGTCCGTATTTACCATGGAGAAGGTCATGGAAGCTAGTGAGTTCAAGGGAGGGAACACCGATATCCTGGAGCATATCAACATTACAAAGGAGGAAGTGTTGGAGGTTTTGAAGCGCATTAAGGTGGATAAATCCCCAGGGCCTGACCAGGTGTATCCTAGGATGCTATGGGAAGCAAGGGAGGAGATTGCTGGGGCCCTGGCAGAGATTTTTGTATCATTGTTAGCCACGGGTGAGGTACCGGAAGACTGGAGGATAGCTAATGTTGTGCCTTTATTTAAGAAGGGCAGCAGGGATAAGCCAGGGAACTATAGGCCGGTGAGCCTGACATCAGTGGTGGGAAAGTTATTGGAAGGGACTCTGAGAAACAGGATTCATATGCACCAGGAAAGGCATGGTCTGATTAGGGATAGTCAGCATGGCTTTGTGCGTGGGAAATCATGTGTCACGAATTTGATTTGAGTTTTTCGAGGAGGTGACCAAGAGGACTGACGAGGGCAGGGCAATGGACGTTGTCTACATGGACTTTAGCAAGACCTTTGATAAGGTCCCGCATGGTAGGCTGGTCCAGAAGGTTCGAATACATGGGATCCAGGGTGAGTAAGCTAGCAAATTGGATACAAAATTGGCTTGGTGATAGGAGGCAGAGGGTGGGAGTGGAGGGTTGTTTTTCAGATTGGAGGCCAGTGACCAGTGGTGTGCCTCAGGGTTGTTTGTCATATATATTAATGACTTGGATGTGAATGTAAGGGGCATGATTAATAAGTTTGCAGATGACACCAAAATTGGTGGTATAGTGGACAGTGAAGAAGGTTGTCTAAGGTTACAACAGGATATAGATCAACTGGGAAAGTGGGCAAGGGAGTGGCAAATGGAATTTAACGCAGACAAGTGTGAAGTGATACATTTTGGGAAGTTAAACCAGGGCAGGACATATACAGTGAATGGCAGGGCCCTGGGGAGTGTGGTTGAGCAGAGAGATCTTGGGGTGCAAGTACATAGTTCCCTGAAAGTGGCAACACAGGTAGACAGGGTGGTGAAGAAAGCGTATGGCATGCTTGCCTTCATCGGCCGAAGCACTGAGTACAAGAGTTGGGACGTCATGTTACAGTTGTACATAACGTTGATTAGGCCGCATTTGGAGTACTGTGTGCAGTTCTGGTGGCCGCACTACAGGAAAGATGTGATTAAGCTAGAGAGGGTGCAGAAAAGATTCACAAAGATGTTGCCTGGTTTGGAGGGCTTGAGTTATAAAGAGTGATTGGATAGGCTGGGTCTGTTTTCCCTGGAGCAAAGGAGGCTGACAGGGGACATGATAGAGGCATATCAAATTATGAGAGGCATAGATAGGGTCGATAGCTAGAGTCTGTTTCCCATGGTAGGGGTGACTAAAACTAAAGGGCATAGATTTAAGGTGAGAGGGAGGAGGTTTAAAGGGGAGCAAAGGGGTAAATTTTTCACACAAAGAATAGTGAGTATCTGGAATGAGCTGCCTGAGGAGGTGGTGGAGGCAGGAACAGTAGCGACATTTAAGAGGCATCTGGACAGGTACTTGAATGAGCAAGGCATAGAGGGATATGGAATTAATGCAGGCAGGTGGGATTAGTATAGATAGGCATTATGGTCGGCATGGACACGTTAGGCCGAAGGGCCTGTTTCTATGCTGTACGACTCTATAACTCTAAATAGTTATCACAACATGATTGAATTCAAGGTAACGTTTGAAAGTGAAAAGCACGAATCAGCTACTAGAATGTTAGACTTGGGTAAGGCTGACTTTACTGGGATGAGACAGAGACTGTCCACGGTAAACTGGGTAGATCTGTTAACGGGTCAAACGACTGAAGAGCAGTTGAGAATATTTAAAGAAACATTTAATGAAATACAGAGCAAGTACATACCCCAGAGAGGAAAAAGCTCCACTTCACAGAAAAAACAGCCAATGGACAACTAAAGAGATTAGGGATAGCATAAAACTAAAAGAAAGGGCTTACAAAAATGCAAAACGCAGCACAGATCTGGCCAAATGGGATCGATACAAAGACCAGCAAAGGGTCACAAAGCAGCTTATAAGAGCTACTAAAAGCGATTATGAAAGGAACTTGCAAGGGACATCAAAATCAATAAGAAGAAATTTTATAGTTACATAAAGGGAAAGTGGGTGGTCAAGAACAATGTAGTCCCACTAAAAGCTGAAAATGGAGATATTGTCATTGATAATGGGGAAATGGCAGACATGTTGAACAATTACTTTGCCTCAGTATTTACAGTTGAAAAGGAGGATAACTTGCCCGAAGTCCCAAAAAAATTAATAGCCGATAGGGACAGGAACTTAATACAATTAATGTAAGTAAAACATCAGTAACAAGGAAATTAATGGAACTAAAGAGTGAGAAATCCCCAGGGCCTGACGGTTTCCATCTGAGGGTGTTAAAGGAAGTAGGGGAGCACATTGTAGATGCCCTAACTATAGTCTTTCAGAGTTCCCTAGATTCAGGAGTGGTCCCTCTGGATTGGAAAGTTGCACATGTCACTTCACTTTTAAAGACGGGTGAAAGGGGGAACTAAGGAAATTACAGACCAGTTAGCCTGACATCTGTGGTGGGGAAGTTGCTGGAGTCTATAATCAAGGATAGGGTGACTGAACACCTAGAAAAATTTCAGTTAATCAGGGACAGCCAGCATGGATTCATGACGGGAAGGTCATGCCTGACAAATCTCATTGAATTTTTTGAAGAGGTGACTAAGGTTGTGGACAGGGGAATGTCTATGGATGTTATTTATATGGACTTCCAGAAGGCATTTGATAAAGTCCCACATAAAAGACTGTAAACTAAGGTAGAAGCCCATGGAGCTGAGGGAAAATTATTGACATGGTTAGGAAGTAGGTTGAGTGGTTGGCGACAGAGAGTGGGGATAATGGGTAAGTACTCCGATTGGCAGGATGTAACTAGTGGTGTCCTGCAGGGATGTGTGTTGGGGCCTCAATTATTCACATTATTCATTAACGACTTGGATGATGGCATAGTAAGTCATATATCCAAATTTACTGATGATACAAAGTTAGACGGCATTGTAGACAGTCAAGATGATAGCATAAAATTGCAGACATATTGACAGACTAGGTGAGTGGACAAAACTGTGGCAGATGGATTTCAATGCGGGCAAGTGTGAGATTATCCATTTTGGACCAAAAAAGGATAGAGCAGGGTACTTTCTAAATGGGAAGAGGTTAAGTACAGTGGATATCCAAAGAGTCTTGGGGGTTCAGGTGCATAGATCTTTAAAATGCCATGAACAAGTGCAGAAAATAATCAAAAAGGCTAATGGAATGCTAGCCTTTATATCTAGAGGACTGGAGTATAAAGACACAGGGGTTATGCTGCAGCTGTACAAAACCCTGGTTAGACCCCACTTGGAGTACTGTGAGCAGTTCTGGGCACCACATCTTAGGAAGGATATATTGGCCTTGGAGGGAGTGCAACGTAGGTTTACAAGAATGATACCTGGACTACAGGGGTTAAGTTACGAGGAGAGATTACACAAATAAGGCCTGTTTTCGCTAGTATTTAGAAGGTTAGGGGGTGATCTGATTGAAGTCTTCAAGATATTAACAGGAAAAGACAGGCTAGATAAAGATAAACTATTTCCACTGGTTGGAGATTCAAAAACTAGGGGGCATAGTCTAAAAATTAGGAGCAGACCATTCAGGAGAGATGTTAGGAAGCACTTCTTCACGCAAAGGGTGGTAGACGTTTGGAACTCTCGGCCACAAACAGCAGTTGAAGCTAGAGCAGTTGTTAATTTTAAATCTGAGATAGATAGATTTTTGCTAAGCAAAGATATTAAGGGATATGGGCCAAAGGCAGATATATGGAGTAAGGCCGCGGATCAGCCATGACCTCACTGAATGGCGGGACAGGCTCAAGGGGCTGAATGGCCTACTCCTGTTCCTATCTTCCTATGTCCTATGTCCTAACAAAGGGACTTGGACTGCACGCTCGCAGATTCCTGAAGGTGCCGGGACAGGTAGATAAGGTGATTCAGAAAGCATACGGCATACTTTCCTCTATTAGCTAAGGCACTGAAAATAAGAGCAGGGAGGTTTATGTCAGAACTGTATAAAACACTAGATAGACCACAGCTAGAGTACTGCATACAGTTCTGGTCACCATATTAAAGGAAGAATGTGATTGCACTGAAGAGTGTGCAGAGATGTTGACAGGAATGGACAATTTCAGTTATGAGGAAACACTGAATACGCTGGGGTTGTTTTCTTTGGAATAGAGGGGAGATTTAATTGAAGTGTATAAAATTATGAGGAGCCTAGATAGGGTGGATAGGAAGGACCTATTTCTGTTAACAGAGGGGTCAATAATGAAGGGGCACAGATTTAAAGTAATTGGCAGAAGGATTAGAGGGGAGTTAAGGAGAAATATTTCACCCAGAGGGTGGTGGGGATCTGGAACTCAACAACAATAACTCATACTTATATAGTGTCTTTCATAGAATAAAACGCCCCAAGGCGCTTTACAGGAGCATTATAAAACAAAGTATGACACCGAGCCACAGAAGGAGGTATTACATCTGATGACTAATAGCTTGATCAAAGAGGTAAGTTTTAAGGAGGGTCTTAAAGGAGGAAAATGAGGTGGAGTGGCAGAGAGGTGTAAGGAGAGCATTCCAGAGCTTGGGGCCTCGGCAACTGAAGGCGAGGCCACCAATAGTGGAGCAATTAAAATCAGGGATGCACAACAGGCAGAATTAGAGGAACGCAGATATCTTGGAGGGTTGTCAGGCTGGAAGAGATTACAGAAATAGGGAGGGGCGAGGCCATAGCGGGATTTGAAAAAAAGGATGAGAATTTTAAAATCAAGACATTGGGTGAAAGTTAACACACAGGCAGCAGAGTTTAGGAAGATCTCAAGTTTACAGAGATTCGATTGTGGGAGACCAGCCAGGAGTGCACTGGAATAGTCAAGTCTAGAGGTAACAAAGGGGTGAATGTGGGTTTCAGCAGCAGATGAGCTGAGACAGGGGCGACGTGGGGCGATATTAGGGAAATGGAAATAGGTGGTCTTAACGATGGCACAAATATGAGGTCAGAAGCTCATCTTGGGGTCAAGTGTAACACCAAGGTGGCAAACAGACTGGCTTAATCTCGGACTGCTGCCAGGGAGAGGGATGGAGTCAGTAGCTAGGGAACGTAGTTTGGAGCGTGGACTGAATACAACAGTCTTCCCAATATTTAATTGGAGGAAATTTCTGCTCATTCAGTACTGGATGTCGGATAAGCAGTCTGATAATTTAGCAACAATGGAGTCATCGAGAGAGGTGGTGGCGAGATTGTTTTCACATGTATGCTGATGACACCCAGCGCTAATGCTATGCTTTGGAATGATGTCGCCAAGGGGCAGCATGTAGATGCAAAATAGGAGGGGGGAAAGGATAGATCCTTGGGGGATGCCAGAGATAACAGTGCAGGAGCAGGAAGAGAAGCCATTGCAAGAGATTTTCTGGCTGCGATTAGACAGATAAGAATGGAACCAGGTGAAAGCAGTCCCACCCAGCTGGATGACAGTACAGAGGCGTTGGAGGGGAATGGTGTGGTCAAACATGTCAAAGGCTACAGACATGTTGAGAAGGAAGGATGAGGAGGGACAGTTTACCTTTGTTATAATCACATAGGATGTCATTTGTGACATTGATAAAAGCTGTTCCGGTACTGTGGCAAGGGCAGAAACCTGATTGATGGGATTTAAACATTGAGTTCTGGGAAAGATGGGAACAGATTTGGGAGGTGATAACATATTGAAGGACTTTGGAGAGGAAATGGAGGCTGGTGATGGGACTCACTGCCTAAAGGGTGGTAGAGGCAGAAATCCTCATTGCACTTAAAAAAAAAACTTGCATATGGACCTGAAGTGCCATAACCTACAGGGCCACGGACCAAGAACTGGAAGCTAAGATTAGGCTGGATTGCTCTTTTTCACCCGAAACGGGCAAAAGGGGCCAAATGGCCTTCTTTTGTGCGGTAAATTTCTATGATTTTATATTGAGATTTAAATAAATCAAAAAAGGCTCATGATAAATGTCAGGTTCCTAATACAGTAGAGAAACAAGCAAAATACAGAAAGTGCAAAGAATTCAAAGTAATAAGGAGAGAGTATAAGTTAGCACTGCAGCCTCACAGCTCCAGCGACCCGGGTTCGAATCTGGGTACTGCCTGTGCGGAGTTTGCAAGTTCTCCCTGTGACCACGTGGGTTTTCGCCGGGTGCTCCGGTTTCCTCCCACAGCCAAAGACTTGCAGGTGATAGGTAAATTGGCCATAATAAATTGCCCCTAGTATAGGTAGGTGATAGGGATTATGGGATTACTGCAGGGTTAGTCTAAATGGGCGGTTGTTGGTCGGCACAGACTCGGTGGGCCGAAGGGCCTGTTTCAGTGCTATATCTCTAAATAAAATAAAATAAAATACATTAACAACTAACATAAAAGTCAACACAAATGTCTTTAGAATCAGAGAATCTTACAGCAATTGAAGGGTGCTATTTGGTCTGTTGTGTCTGTGCCAGTTCTTTAAAAGAACTGTCCAATTTAGTCCCACAATCTGGATTTTTCCCCGTCACAGTACAAGTTAGTCCTCTTCATGTACATGCCTTTTGAAAGTTCCAATGAAATCTAATTCCACCACTCTTTCAAGTAAGATCATAAGAACCCCTTGTGTGAAGAAACTTCTCATATTCCCTAGTTCTTTTGCCAATTATTTTAAATCTATGATCTATAGTTACTAGTCTGCTTGCCAGAAGCAACAGTTTTTCCCCATTTGCTCTATATGCACCGCTCATAAGAGCAGCTAGCCTGATGTCAGTGGTGGGGAAACTCTGAGACACAATAATTCAGGACAAAATTAATTGCCACTTGGAAGCGTGTGGGTTAATAAATGAAAACCAGCATGGATTTGTTAAAAACAAATTGTGTTTGGCTAACTTGATTGAGTTCTTTGATAAAGTAAGGGAATTGTTGATGAGATGGTGCAGTTGATGTTATGTATACGAACTTTCAAAAGGAGTTTGATGACGTTCCACATAATAGCTAGCAAAATTGAAGTTCATCGGATTAAAGGGGCGTGGATACAATATTGGCTAAGGGACTGAAAACAGAGTGCTGCGAACAGTTGTTTTTCAGACTGAAGGAAAATATACAGTGGTGCTCCCCAGGGGGCAGTATGAGGACCACTGCTCTTTTGATATATGTTAATGATCTGGACTTGGGTATACAGGACATAACTTCAAAGTTTGCAGATGATAAAAAACTCAGAAATGTAGTAAACAGTGAGAAGGATAGTAAGATTTCAGGGAGACATAAACAGACTAGTGAAATAGGCAGACAGGTGGTGGATGAAATTTAATGCAGAGAAGTGTGAAGTGATACATTTTAGTGGGAAGAATGAGGCGGCAATATGAACTAAATGGTACATTTTAAAGGGGGTGCAGGAAGAGAGAGACCTGAGGGTGTATATACACAAATGAAGGTGGAAGACAAATTGAGAAGGCTGTTAAAAAGTGCTATGCTCACACAAAGTGCAGCAATTGAAAATACAGAACTCAACCTGAAGAGTTATAACAATGGACGTTTCTTTTAAAAAGTGGGCAATGTGCTGCAACAAAACAGAGGACAAAACACATGACCCTCAGCATCTCTTGCCCTCAAATCCACATCTGTGTCTACTAAGATTGAGAACCAGTTCAGCCCCGTCTGCATGGAAATGTGACAGATAATCACACCTGGATGTGAGCTATACTCAAATACAAAAGACAAGACCTTTCGCAGACTTCTCATCTCTCAATAACCTCCATTACAATGCAGTGTGAACCACCCTCATCTCCTCATAATGGCGCCATTATACAGTCCAGCTAGGACTGAAGCCTGGAGCCACATGGGTGAAGCCAACCCTTGTAAAATTCATATTAAAAGATAATCGTTTGGAAGAACAAAGGGGGAGTCTTTTCAGGACAGGACTAGAGTCTGGTTTCTCCTCAGCCACACAGTGCAACAAAAAGCCACCTTGAATTCCAGCAAGGCAGAGAGAGAGAGAGAAATCATTTCCAGCCAACACAGTTGAACCCTGTTGAGACAAGTGGAAACTGGCTACAACAGAGAGTGCCTTTGCAAAAACAACTTTTCTACTGATGAGAACTGATCCAAGATATCAGCACCGTCCTTAACCCAAAGTGAACCACCAGGAGACTGCAACAGCCCAACGAATACCAGACAACTAGAGATCTGGGCGTACAGGTCCACAGGTCACTGAAAGGGGCAACGCAGTTGGATAAGGTAGTCAAGAAGGCATTCGGCATGCTTGCCTTCATCGGTCGGGGCATCGAGTATAAAAATTGGCAAGTCATGTTGCAGCTGTACAGAACCTTAGTTAGGCCACACTTAGAATATTGCGTGCAATTCTGGTCAGCACACTACCAGAAGGACGTGGAGGCTTTGGCGAGGGTACAGAGGAGGTTTACCAGGATGTTGCCTGGTCTGGAGGGCATTAGCTATGAGGAGAAGTTGAAAAAACTCGGATTGTTTTCACTGGAACGATGGAGGTGGAGTGGCGACATGATAGAGGTTTACAAAGTTATGAGCGGCATGGACAGAGTGGATAGTCAGAAGCTTTTTCCCAGGGTGGAAGAGTCAGTTACTAGGGGACATAGGTTTAAGGTGCGAGGGGCAAAGTATAGAGGGGATGTGCGAGGCACGTTTTTTACACAGAGGGTGGTGAGTGCCTGGAACTTGCTGCCAGGGGAGGTGGTGGAAGCAGATACGATAGCGACGTTAGAGAGGATGCAGAAAAGTTTTATTAGAATGGTTCCAAGCATGAGGGACTTCAGTTATGTGGAGAGACTGCAGAAGCTGGGGTTGTTCTCAATATAGCAGAGGAGGAGATTTAATAGGGGGCTTTTTGTAGAGTAAATAAGGAGTAACTGTTTTCTCTGATAGGAGGGTTGGTAACCAGAGGACAAGATTTAAGGTAATTGGCAGAAGAACCAGGGGGGAAATAAGGAGAATTTTTTTTTTTTTACAAAGCCAGTTGTTGTGATCCGGAATGTACTGTCCTAAAGGGAATTGGATAAATGTTTGAACAGGAAGAAATTGCACAGCTACGGAGGAAGAGCCAGGGAGTGGAATTAATTGGTGAACTCTTTCAAAGAGACAGCAGACACACAATGGGCCAAATGGCCTCCTCTAGACTCTGCGATTCTATGATTCCAGGTGTAATCAGTGTGGAAATGTTATCCATCCTGTTCTTTCCATTTTCCAATTTCCCCTGAAGGTGCTGACTCTCGAGCGCATACGAGTTCCGCAGCTGGTGCCACCTTCCCTTGTACTGGTACTTCACAGGTAGATATCATGATTGAGGCTTAATGGTGGGTGGCAGCAGACTGTTCAAACACAAGGGGTATTATAGGAGAGCCCAGTCCTGTCCTCCCCCGACACACACACGCACACACAGACATACAGGCAGACACACACAGACAGAGAAAGAGGCACACTCACATACAAACAGACAGACACACACACTCACATACAAACAGACAGACACACACACTCACATACAAACAGACAGACACACACACACACTCACACAGACAGACACACAGAGACACAGAGACACACACTCACAGACACACACAAACTCACATGCAGACAGAGACACACACACAGACACACTCTCAGAGACACGCATACACACAGATATAGACAAACAGACACACTCACAGAAATACACACACAAATACAGGCAGTCACACACACACACCCATATACAGATAGGCACGCACACACATACAGACAGACACACACACACTCAGTTTTAATTCACACAGTGGTCACAAACTACTGATAGTTTCGGTTTCCCCTCCACATCCCTGGATACTAACACTGTGCAAGTGCCCCAACTCTCATCTGCTAACTCAAATTCAACTGGATCCTGTTTCTTTGTATGGCTTAAATAATCCCATCAACAACAAAATAACAACGTGCATTTATGTATCATCTTTAACAGAGTAAAAGGTTCCAAGGCGCTTCACAGGAGAGTTAATCAAACAAAATTTGACAGACTCACATCAGGAGAAATTAGGGTAGAGTGTCGATGACCAAAAGCTTAGTCAAACAGGTAGGTTGTAAGGAGCATCTTAAAGGAGGAGAGAGAAGCAGAGAGGTTTAGGGAGGGTAGACCTTAGGGCCTAGGCAGCTGAAGGCATGGCCACCAATAGTGGAACTATTGAAATCAAGGAGCGCAGAGATTGCGAAGGATTGTAGGGCTGGAGAAAATTACAGAGATAGGAGGGGCCAGGTCATGCAGAGATTTGGAAACAAGGATGAGAATGTATAAATTAACACCATTACCAACCAAATCATTTACAAATTCACTTCTCTTATGCTCTCTGTAATTCTCTTCATCACTTTGATACTTTCGCACACGCTCTCTCTTTCTCCCTGACACACAGTCATACTCTAAGTCTCGGTTATACACACGCTCTCTCTGTGGTGCTCTGTGAAGCCCATTCCTCTCTCTGATGCACTTTCTCACCCTTGGTCTCTATCATGTTAGCTCACTCTCTCTCTGTGTGCTGCTCTGTGAAATCCATTCCACTCTTCGACACAGTCTCTCGCTTAGTCTCGATCACACTCTCTCTCTCACACTCTGATGATCTCTGAACCCTTAGATTTGGCATCAGAGAGACACAGTAAATTACTTGAGTATTCCAACTATTAACATTTTGGCAGAAACACTCAGCTGGTTTGGCAGCATCTGTGGAGAGAAAAACAGAGTAAACGCTTCAGGTCTGTGACCTTCCCTCTAAACTGGGTGAAAGATCACAGACCTGAAATGTTAACTCCTGTTTCTGTCTCCACAGCTGCTGCCAGACCTGCTGAGTGTTTCCAGCACCTTCTGTTTTTATTTCAGAGTTCTAGCATCTGCAGTGTTTGTATCAACATTTTGGCTCCAGCTTGAAAGAAGAATAGGCTTAAGGGAGTAAGGCAGCAAAGTCATAACATGTGCTCACCTGATAGGCCTTGTTTAACCACAGCACTGAGCAAGATGTCATGTTCCCAATCCAGTGCAGGTTCCCAGAGATCAAATGCGTCTCATTCAACCAACAGCCAAAGACGTCATAGGGTTTATTCCTCACTCGAGACAGCAACGTGAAATCATCTGAAAGTAGAGAGCAACAGGGAGGAATAGCCATGTGTGTGAGATAAACAGTACTCAAAGAATCATACAATGAAACAGCACAGAGCAGGCTATACGAAGAGCTATATAATTAGTCCCACACTGCTGCTCTTTCCCCTTTGCTCTGCAAATTTTTCCTTTTCAAATATTTATCCAATTCTCTTTTAAAAGTTATTGACCGCATCTGCAACCACCACTGTTTTAGGCAGTGCATTCCAGATTGCAACAACACGCTGCACAAAATTTACAAGAAGACTTGCATTTATGCAGCACCTTTCACGACCACCAGATGTCTCAAAGTGCTTTACAGCCATGAAGTACTTTGAAGTGTAGTCACTGTTGTAATGTAGGAAATGAGGCAGCTAATTTTGCACACAGCAAGATCCCGCAAACAGGAATGTAATAATCAGATAATCTGTTTTTGTGATGTTGATTGATGGATAAATATTGGACAGGACACCGGGGAGAACTCCCGTGCTCTTTGAAATAGCGTCATGGGATCTTTTACATCCATCTGAGAGGGCAGACTGGGTCTCGGTTTCATGTCTGAAAGATGACATCTCTGACAGTGCCTGCAGTACTGCACTGGGAGTGTCAGTCTAGATTGTTACTTTAAGTTCTGGAGTGGGATTTGAAACAAGAACATTGTGACTCAGACACCAGAGTGCTACCAACTGAGCCACGGCTGACACATAAATTTAATTTAATAACCCATATTTTCCAAATGCCATTTAATTTTGTCTTGGGTTAATGTGTCGAAAAGTTTTCCTACCACTGATATTAGGCTGACTAGTCTGTAGTTTCCGGGTTTATCCCTCTCCCCTTTTTTTGAATGGGTTTAACATTTATAATCCTCCAGATCTCTGGCACCAACCTCATATCCAAAGAGGATTGGGCGATTGTGGCCAGAGCCTCCATAGTTTCCTCCCTGACCTTCTGCAGCAAATGACGCATCTCATCTGCACTTGGTGACTTTTCTACTTTCAGCGCTGCCAACCTTTTATCATTTTTTTTTTACTGACTACCTCCTTCTTTACTGCTACACTGGCAGTATCCTCTTGTTTTGTGACAGATGAAAGGTACTTATTTAATACCTCAACCATGTCCTCTGCCACCGTAAGAATATCTCCTTTTTGGTCCCAAATCGGCCCTACCCTTCCTTTGACACCTTTTTACTTTTTTAAAAAAGATTTTTATGTTCCCTTTTATGTTACCCACTAATCTTTTCTCACACGTTCCTGCTACCTCTTTTACTTCTTTCTTAGATCTCCTCTGTACTTTCTGTATTCAGAGTGACTCTACTGAATTAGAAACACTACATTTCTCATAAGCCTCAATTTCTTGTTTCATTTGATCTCTACATCTTTAATCATCCAGGGAGCTCTGACTTTGGATGCTCTTCTTTTCCCCAGTGTGGATGCATCTATTCTGCACCCACCAAACCCCTTTCAAGATACAGTCCACAAGAAATTGTGAGATACAGCATCGTCGCTGCACCAGTTTGAAACAAAATGGCACTGAACTCAATAATATTTGAAGCTTTACAGTGACAGACCTCTATGCATCAGTACAGTACCCCAGTGTTATACAGTGACAGACCTCTATGCATCAGTACAGTACCCCAGTGTTGTACAGTGACAGACCTCTATGCATCAGTACAGTACCCCAGTGTTATACAGTGACAGACCTCTATGCATCAGTACAGTACCCCAGTGTTGTATGTATAGTGACAGACCTCTATGCATCAGTACTGTACCCCAGTGTTAGAGAGACAGACTTGTACCTGTCAGTATTGTACCCCAGTGTTATACCTTTGACAGACCTGTACCCACCAGTACTGTACCCCAGTGTTATACAGAGAGAGACCTGTACCTATCAGTACTGTACCCCAGTGTTATACAGAGACAGACCTGTACCCACCAGTACTGTACCCGTGTTATACTTTGACAGACCTGTACCAAGAACTGTACCCCAGTGTTATACCTTTGACAGACCTGTCCCCACCAGTACTGTACCCCAGTGTTATACAGACACAGTCCTGGACCTACCAGTACTGTACCCCAGTGTTATACAGACACAGTCCTGTACCTACCAGTACTGTACCCCAGTGTTATACAGACACAGTCCTGTACCTACCAGTACTGTACCCCAGTGTTATACAGACACAGTCCTGTACCTACCAGTACTGTACCCCAGTGTTATACAGACACAGTCCTGTACCTACCAGTACTGTACCCCAGTGTTATACAGACACAGTCCTGTACCTACCAGTACTGTACCTCAGTGTTATACAGACACAGTCCTGCACCCATCAGTACTGTACCCCAGTGTTATACAGAGACAGACCTGTAGCCATCAGAGGGCCAACCGCCACATACTCAATGATTAATAATATATACATGTATATATATCTGCCCCAGTTCTGCTTATGTTCTCATTCACTGTTGGCAGTGTCCCTTTCCATCTTTTGTGATGACATACCAAGTCTTATGAGGAATGGTTACATGAACTTGGTTTGTATTCTCTTGAATATAGAAGATGAAGTGCGATCTAATTGAGGCGATTAAAATAAATGAAGGATTTGATAGTTTCTTTTTCTCTATCCTATCTCCTCTAGTGGGGGAGTCTAGAGTAAGGGGACATAATCTTAAAATTAGGGCTAGTCCATTCAGGGGTGAAGTTAGGAAGCACTGCTTCATGCAAAGGACAGTGGAAATCTGTAAATCTCTCCTCTAAAAGCTGTGGATTCTGAGGGTCAACTGCTACTTTCAAGACTGAGAACAATAGATATTTGTTGGGTAAGGGTATGAAGGAATATGGATCAAAGTTAGGTAAATGTAGTTGAGGTACAGATCAGTCATGATTGAATTAAATGTGGAACAGGCACAGGGGGCTGAATGGCCCACTGCTGTTCTTATATTGACATGAACCTATTCTCCTGGGCATATTTTATCCCACCCGTCTCCAACCCTCACTGTTCCTGAATCTGCTCATTAACGTTGCACGACAACTGCTAGTAGAGAGAGCATGAGGTACCTAGATTGAAGACTGCAATTTCACCAGAGGATGAGCTGTGAGGCCCGATGTAGACTCCAGAGACAAGGAGGAGGGTGTCCTCAGCATTGAACTGCGAGAACTGGGTGTAGCTCCAATTGTAGGGGCGCATGTTAGCGCTATGCAACACTGAAATCTCCAAATCATTGCTCCATACCTGAAAGAAACAGTGAACGACACTGTGAGGAAACTGACTAACATTCCTGTGTGGATCAGCATCACCAGCGGATGAGAGGTCGTAGCCTCACACAGAGTGAGAGAGCTCGTAAACACACAGAGAGAGAGTTTGTACCCTCACACAGAGTAAGAGAGTTCATACCCTCACACAGTGAAAGAGCTCGTACCCTCACACAGAGTGAGAGCTCACACAGTGAGAGAGTTCGTACCCTCAGAGAGAGAGAGCTCGTAACCTCACACAGTGAGAGAGCTCGTAACCTCACACAGTGAGAGCGCTCGTAACCTCACACAGTGAGAGCGCTCGTAACCTCACACAGAGAGAGAGCTCGTAACCTCACAGAGAGAGAGCTCGTAACCTCACACAATGAGTTCATACCCTCACGCAGAGTGAGAGTGTTCGTACCCTCACAGAGAGAGAGAGCTCGTACCCTCACACAGTGAAAGAGCTCGTACCCTCACACAGTGAGAGTTCGTACCCTCACACAGTGAAAGTTCGTACCCTCACAGTGAGAGTTCGTACCCTCACACAGTGAGAGTTCGTACCCTCACACAGTGAAAGAGCTCGCACCCTCAGAGTGAGAGAGCTCGCACCCTCAGAGTGAGAGAGCTCGCACCCTCAGAGTGAGAGAGCTCGCACCCTCAGAGTGAGAGAGCTCGCACCCTCAGAGTGAGAGAGCTCGAACCCTCACACAGTGAGAGAGCTCGAACCCTCACACAGTGAGAGAGCTCGTAACCTCAAAGAGAGAGAGAGCTCGTAACCTCACAGAGAGAGAGAGCTCGTAACCTCACACAGTGAGAGAGCTCGTAACCTCACACAGTGAGAGAGCTCGTAACCTCACACAGTGAGAGAGCTCGAACCCTCACACAGTGAGAGAGCTCGTAACCTCACACAGTGAGAGAGCTCGTAACCTCACAGAGAGAGAGAGCTCGTAACCTCACAGAGAGAGAGAGCTCGTAACCTCACACAGTGAGAGAGCTCGTAACCTCACACAGTGAGAGAGCTCGTAACCTCACACAGTGAGAGAGCTCGTAACCTCACACAGTGAGAGAGCTCGTAACCTCACACAGTGAGAGAGCTCGTAACCTCACACAGTGAGAGAGCTCGTAACCTCACACAGTGAGAGAGCTCGTAACCTCACACAGTGAGAGAGCTCGTAACCTCACACAGTGAGAGAGCTCGTAACCTCACAGAGAGAGAGCTCGTAACCTCACACAATGAGTTCATACCCTCACGCAGAGTGAGAGTGTTCGTACCCTCACAGAGAGAGAGCTCGTACCCTCACACAGTGAAAGAGCTCGTACCCTCACAGTGAGAGTTCGTACCCTCACAGTGAGAGTTCGTACCCTCACAGTGAGAGTTCGTACCCTCACAGTGAGAGTTCGTACCCTCACACAGTGAAAGAGCTCGCACCCTCACAGAGTGAGAGAGCTCGAACCCTCACAGAGTGAGAGAGCTCGAACCCTCACAGAGTGAGAGAGCTCGAACCCTCACAGAGTGAGAGAGCTCGAACCCTCACAGAGTGAGAGAGCTCGTACCCTCACAGAGTGTGAGAGCTCGTACCCTCACACAGTGAGAGAGCTCGTACCCTCACACAGTGAGAGAGCTCGTACCCTCACACAGTGAGAGAGCTCGTACCCTCACACAGTGAGAGAGCTCGTACCCTCACACAGTGAGAGAGCTCGTACCCTCACACAGTGAGAGAGCTCGTACCCTCACACAGTGAGAGAGTTCGTACCCTCACACAGTGAGAGAGCTCGTACCCTCACACAGTGAGAGAGTTCGTACCCTCACACAGTGAGAGTTCGTACCCTCACACAGTGAGAGAGCTCGTACCCTCACACAGTGAGAGAGCTCATACCCTCACACAGTGAGAGAGCTCATACCCTCACACAGTGAGAGAGCTCATACCCTCATGCAGAGTGAGACAGTTTGTACCCTCACGCAGAGTGAGACAGTTTGTACCCTCACGCAGAGTGAGACAGGTTGTACCCTCACGCAGAGTGAGACAGGTTGTACCCTCACACAGAGTGAGAGAGTTTGTACCCTCACACAGAGTGAGAGAGTTTGTACCCTCACACAGAGTGAGAGAGTTTGTACCCTCACACAGAGTGAGAGAGTTTGTACCCTCACACAGAGTGAGAGAGTTTGTACCCTCACACAGAGTGAGAGAGTTCGCGCCCTCGCACAGTGAGAGAGCTCGTAAACTCACACACAGTGAGAGCGTTCGTACCCTCGCACAGAGTGAGAGAGCTCGTATATCACAGAGTGAGACAGTTCATAAAATCACAGAGTGGGAGAGTTCTTACCTTGACAAAACAGTCCTTGGAGCAGGATCCAAATAAGTAGCCATTATGAGAGAAGCTAACATGTAAGACTTGATCACGATGTTCCTTCAGAGTCTCCACTTCTACGCATGGAATCGTGTCGTACAGCCTCTGGAACTCAGCCAGCCATGAAATAGCAGCTGTAGGAGACAAGATGTCAGTGTTAACCTGTGTTAGTGTACTGCATCACAAAGTCTTCAGATATCTCTTGCAGTTAAAGTTCTAGCCATGAGGAACTTCATACACGAAGATAGATTGGAGAAGTTGGGACTGTTTTCCTTGGAGAAGAGAAGCTGAGAGGTGACTTGATAGAGGAATTCAAAATCATGAGGGGTCTGGACAGCGTAGATAGGGAGAAACTGTTCCCATTGGTAGAAGAATCTAGAGTGAGATACAGATAATTGGCAAAAAAGCAATGGTGACATGAGGAAAAACTTTTTCATGCAGCGAGTGATTAGGATCTGGAATGCACTACCAGACAGTGTGGTGGAGGCAGGTCTATTGAAGCACTGAAAAGGGGAATTAGACTGCTATCTGAAAAGGAAGAATGTGCAGGGTTACAGGAAGAAGGCTGGGGAATGGCCCGAAGTCAATTGCTCATGTGGAGAGCTGGTCCAGCCAAATGGCGTCCTTCAGTGCTGTAACAATTCTCTGATCTATAGTAATTCAGCTTCCTGGACCCTGCCTGGACTACAACTCTCAAACTCGAAGTGTGCATTAACTGGGAATCTGGCTCAGAGAGGCTACAGGGCTGATGGTGTGACAAATGGACAAGTGTCACAGTGGTGCAGCCAGGATTCCGTCTCAGACTGTGGCTTCGAGACACAATATTGGGACAGTGCAGCCGCTGACTTTATGTTCCTTGCCTAGCTATGCTCAGCAGCTGGGCTGGAATAAATATCCCAGCGTTAGCTTCCCTCACACATGAAGTAGTTAGCTCAGAAGCCAACATGTTGCTTGCAAGGGTGGGTCTGCCTCGGTGCTGATAAAGCTTGTGCTTCTGAACATGTAACACCAACAAACATCACCATACATCCCAGACACTCAAGCAATTTGTTATTAGTGAGAACAGTATTTTGTAAGGACTGACTATGATGATACCTTATCTGGCTATTCCTTCCTTGGTCTCGCCATCCAACCTGTGGATCTCCTCCACTCTCTTCATCACTAATATGGGCTTATTTCCTGCTCCTTTCACTCCATCACTTTGAGTCACTATGACCTGTCCTCTGGAACACCTTTCCTCAATACTTCCTCTTTCCACCTCCCTACCCCATTTTCAATACTCCTAATAAGTTCTTTGACTGTCATTTTGGCCTCCAATCCACCTTAGTGCCATTTTTGTCCACTTTACCCATGATAAATCTAGCAAGCAATGTCAAAAGAGCAAGTTTATTCAAAAAAATTAAATACCATAATGGAAAAGTTAATATACCAGAGGGAGGGGCTTCAATGAAAGGGTTAATGTACTGGGGGGGGAGGGGCTTCAATGAAAGGGTTAATATACTGGGGAAGGGGCTTTAATTCCAACAACACTGAAGAAGCTCAACACCATCTTCAGGACAAGACAAAACTGCCCGCTTGATTGGCACCCCATCTACCTCCTTCAACATTCACTCCCTTCGTCACCGACACACAATGGCAGCAGTGTGTACCATCTACAAGATGCACTGCAACAACACACCAAGGTTTCTTTGACAGCACCTTCCAAACCCACAACCTCTACTACCTAGAAGAACAAAGGCAATAAATGCATGGGAACACCACCATTTGCAAGTTCCCCTCCAAGCCACATACCATCCCGACTTGGAACTATATCGTCGTTCCTTCACTGTCGCTGGGTCAAAATCCTGGAACTCCCTTCCGAACAGCACTGTGGGCGTACCTACACCCCAACGACTGCAGTGGCTCAAGATGGCAGCTCACCAAGGCCAACTAGCGATGGGCAATAAATGCTGGCCTAGCCAGCGATGCCCACATCCCACAAACAAATAAAGAAAAAACTCCTTCAGGACAACATTGGGAGTGTTGGTCTGCAGAATGTGTCCATGTCTCTGGAGTGGGGCTAGAACCCAGCCTTCTAACTCAGAGGTATGAGTACTACCAACTGATGCTCTGCGTAAATGGCTTTATCTCATTACCGTGCACTGATCTTAAGTGCTCATGGCTCAGTTAACATTGCTAAGTCACGTTTTTTTTTGGAGGTGACCTTGTATTGTAGAGAACCGGGGGCCCACTTAGAAAAATCATAAAAAGAGAAAACTCTGAGGTGATCCAAGGTTTTCAGCTTTATAAAGGGAGTTTATACAAGATGATTGTGGCAAACTGTTCACAGTTGGAATGGGTTCAAATCCCAGGTAAAATGGAAGAGTTGGTGGGATTTTCACCCAACGGGTAATCAAGCAGTGGAATAAATTACCAGTGAAGGACATTAATGAAGACAATATAAATGTCTTCAAGATTTTCTGCAGAGAGAAAGGTTGAAGATATCGTGAAAAGGTAGGGCTGGTCTATGAGGAAGGGTGGTGCGTGGAACATACGAGCACAGGAATTATAAGCAGGAGTCGGCCACTCGGCCCTTCGAGCCTGCTCCACCATTCAATAAGTTCATAGCTGAACTAATTACTCCACATTTCCACCTACCCCCGATAACCTTCCACCCCCTTGTTTATCAAGAATCTATCAACCTCTGCCTTAAAAATTTTCAAAGTCTCTGCTTCCATCGCCTTTGAGAAAGAGAATTCCAAAGACTCACGACCCTCAGAGAGAAAGAATTTCTCCTCATCTCTGTCTTAAATGGACGATCAAACAATGTTCCACTCCTGTTCTTAGTTCCACATGCCTTCCTTTCCATATTTTGGTACACAATGTCCTAATGCTAGCATATATCACTGATTCACCACATTAATCGCTGCTCTAGTGTCAGCTGTAGCTCAGTGCGTAGTACTCTCAACTCTGAGTCAGAAGATCATGGGATCAAGTCCAGACTGACACTTCAGTACTGAGGGAGTGCTGCACTGTCGGAGGATCAGTACCGAGGGAGTGCTGCACTGTCGGAGGATCAGTACCGAGGGAGTGCCGCACTGTCGGAGGATCAGTACCGAGGGAGTGCTGCACTGTCGGAGGATCAGTACCGAGGGAGTGCTGCACTGTCGGAGGGTCAGTACCGAGGGAGTGCTGCACTGTCGAAGGGTCAGTACCGAGGGAGTGCTGCACTGTCGGAGGATCAGTACCGAGGGAGTGCTGCACTGTCAGAGGGTCAGTACCGAGGGGGTGCCGCACTGTCAGAGGATCAGTACTGAGGGAGTGCCGCACGATTCGGAGGGTCATACTGAGGGAGTGCCGCACTGTCAGAGGGTCAGTACCGAGGGGGTGCCGCACTGTCAGAGGATCAGTACTGAGGGAGTGCCGCACGATTCGGAGGGTCATACTGAGGGAGTGCCGCACTATTCGGAGGGTCATACTGAGGGAGTGCTGCACTGTCGGAGGGTCAGTACTGAGGGAGTGCTGCACTGTCGGAGAGTCAGTACTGAGGGAGTGCTGCACTGTCGGAGGGTCAGTACTGAGGGAGTGCTGCACTATCGGAGGGTCAGTACTGAGGGAGTGCTGCACTGTCGGAGAGTCAGTACTGAGGGAGTGCTGCACTGTCGGAGAGTCAGTACTGAGGGAGTGCTGCACTGTCAGAGAGTCAGTACTGAGGGAGTGCTGCACTGTCAGAGAGTCAGTACTGAGGGAGTGCTGCACTGTCAGAGAGTCAGTACTGAGGGAGTGCTGCACTGTCAGAGAGTCAGTACTGAGGGAGTGCTGCACTGTCAGAGAGTCAGTACTGAGGGAGTGCTGCACTGTCAGAAGGGCTGCCTATCGTATGAGATTTTCCAAAAATGTGCTGGAAATGCTGTATAGTAACCAGCACTCAGAGATCACAGTGGCAGAATGACTGTTTTTAAAATTTTCTTTGCTTACTGATTTTCCATGGATTGTTGTTGGTATTCAGCCCCACAGATGTCAGCTCACATCAAGTGAGTGTGGACACCAAGGTGGCAATTCATAAAACTCATCAGATCGGGTGGAACGACTGTTATACATCCCACCCAAGTTTACTCTCCATTGAAGTCAATGTTCGGGGGGGTTTGAAACTGGTGCATCACCTGATCCTATGGGATTCTCATCCACCAAGTTAGGTTAAAATGACCCTCCAAGCCTCAGCAGGTTTAAAAAGATCACTGTTTATTAAAACAATACCCGAAATTGTTCGCAACCTCATCCACTCGCATGCACACACACACAAGAAAAGATAGAGATTGGAGGATAACATGCATTTAAATCCGATTGTTGTAAAAATATTTTACTTTGAAACCTTCTTGGTTTTCCGAGAGGAATTTTTAAAGAGTGTTTCAGGCCTGATGTTCTTTGTCTTTGATCACTGAAGTATTGCAGATTTCCTTTGTTTCAGACTCAGTTAAAGTATGTGGACACACCTGTTAAAATTTCTCAGATATAGAGTTTTCAAGGTCATCTTTAGAGTCTCTGCTTCGGTGGTTTAAAGATGTTACAGGCAGAGTCTTAGTCTTGGCAGGAAAGGATCTCTTAGCTTCCTCACTGGCTGGCTCTCTCTCTCGCTCAGAGAAATCTCTTTTTTAAAGAAAAACCCTTATCAGGCTGGGTTTCAGTCAGGTGACCATAGATGCTCTCCACTGATATGCCCATTCAATGTCTTTGCATGTAGAGTCATTATTACACAATGGGGTTGGAATTCGGTTTATCTTGATAAAGTGCCTTTGCATCCAGAGTTGCCCTTTTGTGAATGTCTTTGTCAACCCAATTCGTGAAGATAGGATAAAAGCAAAATACTGCGGATGCTGGAAATCTGAAATAAAAACAAGAAATGCTGGAACCACTCAGCAGGTCTGGCAGCATCTGTGGAAAGAGAAGCAGAGTTAACGTTTCGGGTCAGTGACCCTTCTTCGGAACCAGGGTCACTGACCCGAAATGTCAACTCTGTTTCTCTTTCCATAGATGCTGCCAGACCTGTTGAGTGGTTCCAGCATTTCTTGTTTTTATTTTGTGAAGATAGGAGCCATTTCGCATTGAATGGCCTGCTTAGCATTTCAATGTGCCTTCCCCAGAACTAGTCCAGACGTGATGATGGGTTTTGTCGCCAACAGTCATGATGTATATTTGCACTACAGCAAGGATCACCTGACCTCTTATTCCATCTTATCTGAAGCAGAAATGTGTCCAATTTTTGGAGTTTAATTCACCAGTTCATTTTTAGTTGATAACTGCTTCAGTTCACTTTAGTTCATAACTATTTCTTGCTTGAGCATGACTAAAAACATGAAATAACAAAAACATGGCAACACACAAACGGCCAGCGATGAGGCGATCCTGCCAGATGTGGGAGTTTCAAGCACCAGTTATTAACTCACTGAAGTGCCAAGAATTCACTTAGTTCAAGCTCAGAATCCAGAACTTGAGGAGGAAATGGAGACAGTCCAACACATCAGGGAGGGAAAGGAGTTTCTGGAGTGAGTGTTTGAGCAGCTAGTTCCACACCGAAATAGGGAGGAGGAACAATTGGTGACCTCTTCTTCTTCTTCTTTGGCCTCCTTGTCTCGAGTGACAATGGGTAAGCGCCTGGAGGTGGTCAGTGGTTTGTGGAGCAGCGCCTGGAGTGGCTATAAAGGCCAATTCTAGAGTGACGGACTCTTCCACAGGTGCTGCAGAGAAATGTGTTTGTCGGGGCTGTTACACAGTTGGCTCTCTCCTTGCGCTTCTGTCTTTTTTCCTGCCAACTGCTAAGTCTCTTCGACTCGCCACACTTTAGCCCCGCCTTTATGGCTGCCCGCCAGCTCTGGCGATCGCTGGCAACTGACTCCCACGACTTGTGATCAATGTCACAGGACTTCATGTCGCGTTTGCAGACGTCTTTAAAGCGGAGACATGGATGGCCAGTGGGTCTGATACCAGTGGCGAGCTCACTGTACAATGTGTCTTTGGGGGCCCTGCCATCTTCCATGCGGCTCACATGGCCAAGCCATCTCAAGCGCCGCTGACTCAGTAGTGGGTATAAGCTGGGGATGTCGGCTGCCTCGAGGACTTCTGTGTTGGAGATACGGTCCTGCCACCTGATGCCAAGTATTCTCCGGAGGCAGCGAAGATGGAATGAATTGAGACGTCGCTCTTGGCTGACATACGTTGTCCAGGCCTCGCTGCCATAGAGCAAGGTACTGAGGACACAGGCCTGATACACTCGGACTTTTGTGTTCCGTGTCAGTGCGCCATTTTCCTACACTCTCTTGGCCAGTCTGGACATAGCAGTGGAAGCCTTTCCCATGCGCTTGTTGATTTTTGCATCAAGAGACAGGTTACTGGTGATAGTTGAGCCTAGGTAGGTGAACTCTTGAACCACTTCCAGAGCATGTTCACCGATATTGATGGATGGAGCATTTCTGACATCTGTCCCATGATGTTTGTTTTCTTGAGGCTGATGGTTAGGCCAAATTCGTTGCAGGCAGCCGCAAACCTGTCGATGAGACTCTGCAGACAATCTTCAGTGTGAGATGTTAAAGCAGCATCGTCAGCAAAGAGGAGTTCCCTGGTGAGGACTTTCCGTACTTTGGTCTTCGCTCTTAGATGGGCAAGGTTAAACAACCTGCCCCCTGATCTTTTGTGGAAGAAAATTCCTTCTTCTGAAGACATGAACGCATGTGACAGCAGCAGGGAGAAGAAAATCCCAAAAAGTGTGGGTGCGAGAACACAGCCCTGTTTCACGCCACTCAGGATAAGAAAAGGGTCTGATGAGGTGCCGCTATGCTGAATTGTGCCTTTCATATTGTCATGGAATGAGGTGATGATACTTAGTAGCTTTGGTGGACATCCGATCTTTTCTACTAGTCTGAAGAGACCATGTCTGCTGACGAGGTCAAAGGCTTTGGTGAGATCAATGAAAGCAATGTAGAGGGGCATCTGTTGTTCGCGGCATTTCTCCTGTATCTGACGAAGGAAGAACAGCATGTCAATGGTCGATCTCTCTGCACGAAAGCCACACAGTGGCTCAGGGTAGATGCGCTCAGCCAGCTTCTGGAGCCTGTTTAAAGCGACTCGAGCAAAGACTTTCCCCACTATGCTGAGCAGGAAGATTCCATGGTAGTTGTTGCAGTCACCGCGGTCACCTTTGTTTTTATAGAGGGTGATGATATTGGCATCGCGCATGTCCTGAGGTACTGCTCCCTCGTCCCAGCACAGGCATAGCAGTTCATGTAGTGCTGAGAGTATAGCAGGCTTGGCACTCTTGATTATTTTAGGGGTAATGCCGTCCTTCCCAGGGGCTTTTCCGCTGGCTAGAGAATCAATGGCATCACTGAGATCCTATTTTGTTGGCTGTACGTCCAGCTCATCCATGACTGGCAGAGACTGGGCTGCATTGAGGGCAGTCTCAGTGACAGCATTTTCCCTGGAGTACAGTTCTAGGTAGTGCTCAACCCAGCGGTCCATTTGTTTGCGTTGGTCAGTGATTGTGTCCCCTGATTTAGATTTGAGGGGGGCGATCTTCTTGATGGTTGGCCCAAAAGCTCTCTTAATGCCATCATACATTCCTCTGATGTTTCTGATTGGTGACTGAGCAGTGGGAAAAGGCAGGAAGGAAAGGTTTGAGCAGGAGTTTTCAGAATTAACTATGTTACAGCTTCCTGTGGGGAGAATGATGACTCTGCAAATAAATATTAATGACTCTGCAAATAAATATTAATGGCCTCAACAAACAAGGACTGGTTCAGCAAGGTGGGGCAAGGGGGGACAGGTAGGTGAAATAGATGGAAATGCAGTCCAGACAGGCATTCAATAGTTAGAGGAGCTGACACCTTCTGCAATTCCAACCCATAGTCCCGGACCCACAGCCCTACTTCCTTGATCTTGCTCCATATCCCTGCAAAACTTTCCCGATTAAGTATTTATCCAATTCCCTGTTCAAAGTTACAATTGAATCTGCTTGCACCTCCCTCTTAGGCAGCGCATTCCTAATCATAACAATTCACTGCATTAAAAAAAATTCTCATCTCCCCTCTGGTCTTTTGCCAATCACCTTAAACCTGTGTCCGCTGGTTACCAACCCTCCTGCCACTGGAAAAAGTTTATCTTTATTTACGCCTGGAACTCCCTCCCCAACAGTACCGTGGTGATACCGAAACCACATAGACTGCAGTGGTTCCAGAAGCAAGCTCACCATCGTCTTTTCAAGAGCAATTAGGGATAAAAAGGAAAGAAAAGGGTTGCATTTATATAGAGTCTTTCACAACCACCAGAAATCTCAAAGCACTTTACAGCCAATGAAGTACTTTTGAAGTGTAGTCACTGTTGTAATGTAGGAAAAGCAACAACCAATTTTTACACAGCAAGATCCCACAAACAGCAATGTGATAATGACCAGATAATCTGTTTTTGCGATGTTGATTGAGGGATAAATATTGGCCAGGACACTGGGGAGAATTCCTCTGTTCTTCTTCAAAATAGCATCATGGGTTCTTTTACATCCACCTGAGCAGGCAGATGAAGCCTCGATTCAATGTCTCATCTGAAAGACAGCACCCCCAACAGTGCAGCACTCCCGCAGTATTGCACTGACATGTCAGCCTTTATTTTTGTGCTCAGGTCCCAAAACCTTGTGATTCAGAGGCAAGAGTGCTACCAATTGAGCCACAGCTGACAGGGGCAATAAATGCTGGCCTTGCCAGTGACACCCACATCCCACGAAAAAAAAAATCAAAACCGATCACTATTTTGAAAACCTCTATTAAATCGCGTCAAGAAAACACAATATGCCAAATAAGAAATATGAATTCATCGGCTGGAAACTTACATTAAACTTTTAATGGAAAAAATCATAGAGTTAACTTTAAAAAACTGACAAGCAAGATAGCCACTGCAATTTGCATCTGAAATACCTCACATTCCAGGACATCAAATTGAAGACACAAGTCTAACGAGAAGCTCAGCCAGGCCAATGCTTTAGTTAACTGACTAGATTATCCACATCACCCTCGTTAGCAGGACATTCAAAGCCATCTTGAGGCATTCATGAGTGGAGACGTCCCTCCAGAATGTAAACACTGACAATACCACAAGGTTTTGAGTTTTAGAGTTTGGACCTCATTAGAAACAAAGGGAATTAAGAGAACCATATGACCCTCTCCCCAGGCTGCGTAAAATTGAGAGTTTTGCTACACACAAGAGACAAACAGTAACTGAATATGCTGTGTGCCTCAATTTCTCTCTCTCTCTCCAGAAAACATCAAGTATGAAAACTGTCTGCAACTGCGGACCCTCCAAGCCTACAGATTGCTACAGAGACTGGGGGAAGAGAGCCACCTACAAGTCTGCCTCCAAGAAAACCCTGAGCCAAGCAGGTCAGCCACAAAGTGCACTTTGGTCAGCCGAAGACTTCAAGAATACAACTTGAGCCAGAAGACCACCAAATCAGCCAACCTCACCAACTGTGTATTTAACTTTTATTAATTCTGGACTGTAGTCCAACCACAAAACTGTGTGTGTCTGTGTGTGTGTGCGTGTGTGGTTCTCGTGTGAATGTGTGGCATAATTTTTTAAAATTATTTTTAGGTCAGGTTTAACTTTTTGAGTATAATAAACTTACCTCTTTCTGGTATTAACTCCAGAAAACCTGTCCAATTGGTTCTTTCACAATCACATTGAAGGTAAAAGGTAAACACTCACTGAGGTGGTAAGTACAACCACTGTTTAAAAAGGAATAAACCCTGTTGTGGTCAAATAAGAGGAAGGGCAAGAGGGGTGATTGTGAGCCCCCTCCTCACTTGGCCATAACACTCTTAACCTTCTCTGCTCTAAAGAAAACAACCACAGGTTCTCCAGTCTCTCCAATTAACTGAAGACCCTCAACCCTGTTACCAGTCTGCATCCTCTCCAAACCTTGGCATCCTTCCTCAAATGGGGCACCCAAAATTGGACACAATACTCCAGCTGAGACCTAATCAGTGTTTCAGAAAGGTTCAGCAGAACTTCCTCATTTTTTTTGCACTCTATTCCTCTACTAATAAAGCCAACGATGCCATTTACCTATTTAACAGACTTCTCAACCTGTCCTGCCACCCTCAAACACAAAAGCAAAATACTGCAAATACTGGAAATCTGAAACAAAAACAGAAAATGCTGGTAATACTCAACAGGTTAGGTAGCATCTATGGAGAGAAAAACAGAGATAACATTTCAGATCTATGTGACCTTTCATCAGAACCTCAAATATTGGTGTACATACACTCCCAGGTCTCTCTGCTCTTACACCCCCTTTAAAATTGCACCATTTAGTATATATTGCTTCTCCTCATTCTTCTTTCCAAAATGTATCACTGCACACTTCTCTGTGTTAAACGTCATCTGCCATGTGTCTGCCCTATGTCCTCCTGAAGTCTGTTGCTATCCTTTACATTGTTTCCAACATTTCTGAGTTTTGTGTCATTTGTAAACTTTGAAATTATGCCCTGTATACCCAATCACGGTCATTAATATACATCAAAAAGAGCAGTGCTCCTAACAGCAACTCCGGGGTAACACCATGTCTATAATTCCCTCCAGTCTAAGACACAACTGCTCAAAACTCTCTCTGCTTCCTGTACCACAGCCAATTTTGTCTTCATGCTGCCACTGTCCCTCTAATTGAATTGTCCTGGATGCTTTGTTGCCTCTCAGGAGCTAAGATTAGGGACTTAACACATAGGCTGGAATTGATCGTGCAAGAGGGCACCTAGCTCTACCTCATACCACCTCTCCCGAACACTCCACTGACTCTAATTTGTCATGACTGCTTGGCTGACATTTGGTACTGGCTGAAATATCAAGAAGGTCAAAGCCTTCAGTCCTCACCACAGTCCTCACCACAATTTCTGTTTCCTAGCCAGCGACTCCATCTCTCCTCTGGCAACTTGCAAGGCTGAAGGAGACTGCTTAACCGTTGGTGTCATATTTAAACATGCACCCCCTCACCACAAGCTGCAGAGTGTACCATCTACAAAATGCACTGCAGCAACTGACCAAGGCTCCTTCGACAGCAGCTTCCAAACCGGTGACCCCGACCATAAAGAACAAGGGCAACAGCTGCATGGGAACACCACCACCACCTGCAAGTGCCCCTCCATGGCACACATCATCCTGACTTGGAACTATATCGCCGTTCCTTCACTGTCGCTGGGTCAAAATCCTGGAAATTCCTCCTAACAGCACTGTGGGAGTATCTTCACTCTGCACACTACAGCTGTTCTAGAAGGTTGCTCACCACCAACTTTTCAAGGGCAATCAGGGATGGGCAATAAATGTTGGCCTTGCCAGCAATCCCCACTTGTCCATGAATGATAAAAAAAAATCAAAACCGATCATGATTTCGAAAATCTCTATTAAGTCTCCTCTGCTCCAAGGAGAACAATCCCACCTTCTCCAGTCTCGCTACGTAACTGAATACCTCAGACCTGGTATAATTTTAGTAAATCTTCTCTGCATCCTCTCCAAGGCCTTGCCATCCTTCATAAAGTGTGGTCTCCAGAATCCAGCTGGGGCCTAATCAATGTTTTAGAAAGGTTTAGCATAACTCCTTGCTTTTGTACCGAGATTGGGGGAACTGGGCCTGTAATCTCTAGAGTTTCAAAGAATGAGAGATGATCTCATTGAAATGTACAAAATACTTAAAGGGATAGACAAGGTAGTTACAGCTAAGATGTCTAGAACCAGGGGACCCAACTTCAAAATAAGGGGGAAGCTACTTAGAACAGAGATGAGGAGAAATTTCTTTACTCAGAGGGTTGTGAATCTTTGGAATTCTCTACCCCAGAGGGCTGTGAAAGCTCAGTCATTGAATATGTTTAAAGTCGAGATTGACAGATTTCTA
The DNA here is from genome assembly GCF_036365525.1 of Heterodontus francisci. NCBI lineage: Eukaryota > Metazoa > Chordata > Chondrichthyes > Heterodontiformes > Heterodontidae > Heterodontus > Heterodontus francisci. The sequence continues at coordinate 54,643,292 of NC_090402.1, forward strand.
AATACCAATGACATAAAGGGATATGGGGATAGTGTGGGGAAAAGGCATTGAAGTGGATGATCAGCCATGATTGTATTGAATGGCGGAGCAGGCTCGATGGGCTGAATGGCCTATTCCTGTTCCTATTCCTCTTTTAATGCTATCAAGAATTCCGTATGCCTGATTAACAGCCTTCTCAACTTATCCTGCCACCTTCAAAGATTTGTGTACATACACCCCCCACCGCCACCCCCCAGGTCTCTCTGTTCCTGCACGCTGTTTAAAATTAGTTCATATTGCCTATCCTCATCCTTCCTTCAAAAATACATTGCTTCACACCTCTCTGTGTTAGAATTTGCCATGTCTGCCCATTTTACCAGTCTATGTCCTCCTGAAATCCTTACTATTCTCCTCACTGTTTACTGCATTTCCAGGTCTGTGTGATTTTCAAAGATTGAAATTATGCCCTGTATACCCAAGCCCAGGTCAAGAACACATATCAAAACAGGCTATGGTTTTAATATCGATTCTTTGGGGAACATTACTTGCCCCCAGACTAAGAAATAACCCGTTGACCACTCATCTCTGCTTCCTGTGCCTTAGCCAATTTTGTGTCCACACTGTAACTGCCTTTCAATCCCATGAGCTTAATTGCCCCTGATGCTTTGTTGTCTCCCAAAAGCAGGGGTTAGCGACTATTGTACAGACTAGAATAGATTGTGCAAGACGACACCCAGCTCAACCTCACCACCACCGCTGAAGATCCCTCAACTGTATCTAATTTGTCACACTGCTTGTCCGACATCCAGTACTGGATGAGCAGAAATGTCCTTGAACAAAATATTGGGAAGACCAAAGCCACTGTCTTTGGTCCCAGCTATAAAATTCCGATCACTAGCCACCGACTCCATCCCTCACTATAACCTTTCAAGGTTCTCTCAATTCCAGAACCGTTTCTATAGACTGAAAAATTGCATGCCACTCCACTATTTAAGGAAGGTGAAGCAAGGAAAACAAGGGAATTATAGACCAAGTAGCCCAATATCTGTTGTCAGGAAATTACTAGAGTCTATGATTAAGGATAGGATGACTGAACACCTTGAAAATGTTCAGCTGATCAGTGAGAGCCAGCATGGATTTGTCAAGGGTAGGTCATGCCTGATGAATCTGATTGAATTATTTGAAGAGGTGACTAAAGCAGTGGACAGCGGAATGTCTATGGATGTTATTTATATGGACTTGCAGAAAGCATCTGATAAAGTCCCTCATCAGAGACTGTTAGCCAGAGTTACAGCTCATGGAATTGAAGGTATGGTTTAATAGTGATTATGAGCCTGGACCAACGATCCAGAGATAAAGAGTTCAAGTCCCACCATGGCAGATAGGGAACTTAACTGCAGTTCATTAAATAAATCTGGAATAAAAAAACTATTGTCTGTACATTACAATACAGTAATGGTGACCATGAAACTAGAGGACTGTCGTAAAAACTCATTTGGTTCACTAATGTCCACTAGAGAAGAAAATTTGTCATCCTGACCTGGTCTGGCCTATGGGTGACTCTAGACCCAGAACAATTGACTCTGAAATGGCCTAGCAAGCCACTCAGTTGTTTCAAACCACTATGCAAAAGCCTAATAAGGATAAAACTGGACAGACCACCGGCATCGATCCAGGCACCAGACACAACGAAGACACACCTAGCCCAGTCAACCCTGTAAAGTCCTCTTTACTAATAACTGTGGACTTGTGCCAAAATTGGGAGAGCTGTCCCAATATTGACTTCGGACCCCATCGATGCTCATGGCATTAAGTCAGCATAAGCAAGGAAATCTCCTGCTGATTACCACCTACCGCCCTCCTTCAACTGATGAATTAGTACTCCTCTATGTTCAACACCACTTGGAAGAAGCACTGAGGGTAGCAAGGGGACAGAATGTACTCTGGATGGGGACTTGAATGCCCATCACGAAGAGTAGCTCAGCAGGACCACTACTGACCGAGCTCGCCAAGTCCTGAAGGACACAGCTGTCAGATTGGACCAGTGGCAGGTGGCGCGAGAACCAATGAGAGGGAAAAATCTATTTGACCTCATCGTTATCAATTTACCTGTTGCAGATGCATCTGTCCATGACACTGAGGACACCCTCCATTTTGCTAAATGTGATAGATTCTGAGTAGATCTAGCAGCTTAAAACTGGGCAGCCGCACAACACTATAGGCCATCAGTAGCAGAATTGTATTCCACCACAATATGTAACCTCATGGTCCAGCATATTTCTCACTCCACCATTGCCATCAAGGAAGGGGATCAGCCCTGGTTCAATGGGGAGTGTAGGAGAGAATGCTCTAATAGCACCTGGCATATTTAAAAATGAGGTGCCAACCTGGTGAAGCTACAACACAGGTCCACATACATGCTGGATCAAAGCTCTGCAATCCTGCCAAATCCAGTTGTAAAGAGCAGTGGACAAGTAAACAACAGGTTCTATGAACATACCCCTCCTCAGCGTGGTGGAGCCCAGCACAAGTGCGAAAAACAAGACTGAAGCACCTGCAACCATCTTTACCCAGAGTTGCAGATTGGATGATCCATCTCAGGCTCCTCCTGAGATCCCCACAATACAGATGCCAGTCTTCAGCCAATTCAATTCACTCCAGGTGATATCATAAAACCATCGAATAATTACAGCACAGGAGAGAGCCATGCAGCATGTTGTGCTCATACCGGCTCTCTGCAAGAACAACTCAGCTATTCTCATGCCCTTTCCCCATTGCCCTGCAAATTTCTCCTCCTCGGCTGCTTATCTAATTTTCTTTTGAAAGCCATAATTGAACCTGTCTCCGCCACACTCTCAGGCAGTGCATTCCCGATCCGAACCACTCGCTGCGTAAGGAGGTTTTTCCTCATGTCGCTGTTGATTCTTTTACCATTCACCTTAAATCAGTGTCCTCTGGTTCTTGACCCTTCCGCCAACGGGAACAGTTTCTCTCTATCTACTCTGTTTAGATGCTTCATGATTTTGAACAACTCTATCAAATGTCCTCTCAACCTTCTCTTCTCTAAGGAGAAAAGCCCCAGCTTCTCCAATAAATCCATGTAACTATGTCCCTCATCCTTGGGACCATTCTCACAAACCTTTTCTGCACCCTTTCTAAAGCCTTCACATCCTTCCGAAAGATTGGTGCCCAAAATTGGACACAATATTCGAGCTGAGGCCAAACCGGCATGTTGCAATGGTTCATCAGATCTTGCTTGCTTTTGTTGTCTGTGCCTCTGCTTGTAAAGCCCAGCATCCACGTGCCTTTTTGACCACTTTCTCAAACTGCCCTGCCATTTTCAACGTTTTATGTACATATACCCCAAGTCTCTCTGCTCCTGCACCCCCTTTAGAATTTGGTCCTTTAGTTTATATTGCCTCTCCTCATTCTTCCTCCCAAAATGTATCACTTTACATTTCCCTGCATTAAATTTCATCCGCCATTCCATCAGCCTGTCTATGTCATGAGGAACATGATAAGAGGAAAAACGTTTTCATGCAGCCAGTGGACAAGGTCTGGAATGTGCTGCCTGAGAGTGTAGTGGAGGCAGGTTCAATTCACACATTCAAAAGGGAATTAGACTGTTACTTGAAAAGGAAGAATGTGCAGGGTTACGGGGAGTGGCACTAGGTGAATTGCTCATTCGGAGAGCTGGTGCAGACACGATGGGCCGAATAGCCTCCTTCTGTGTTGTAACAATTCTGTGATTCTATGCCCTTCTGAAGATTATCACTGCCCTTTTCTCAGTTTGCAATACATCAAATTCTGTGTCAGCTGCAAATTTTGTAATTGTGCTCTGCACACCCAGATCTAGGTCATTAACATATATCAAGAAAAGCAGTGGTCCTCGTAGCGACTCCTGAAGAACCCCACTGTATACTTTGCTCTACTCCGAAAAACAATCATTCATCACTACTCTCTGGCGTTTCCTGTCACTCAGCTAACTTTGTATCCATGCCACCACAGTCCCTTTTATTCCATGGTCTGCAACTTTGCTGGCAAGTCTATTGTGTGGCCCATCATCAAATGCCTTTTGGAAGTTGGTAAAGTGCCTTCTTAGACAAATGTGGATTAACTAAGGAAAGCTAGCACGGATTTGTTAAAGGTAAATCATGTTTAACTAACTTGATTGAGTTTTTGATAAGGTAACGGAGAGAGTTGATGAGAGCATTGCAAATGAAGTGGTGTATATGGTGTCATGGTCCTGTTTTTTTTCCTCTCCTCGGAAATATTGCAGTACGCCTTTAAGACTGTAAAGGGATCAGTGTACCTTTAAGAACACTCTGGAGGCAGTCAGCCAGAGTGCACTTCGGTTGCCAAGCAAAAAGCCAGAGAGAGAGAGAGAGAGAGAGAGAGAGAGATGAGATTCAATGTTGCAGTTTGACTTCTCAAAACTGGCTGGTAAAAACTGGTTCGGACAGAGAGACTGTTCCAGCAATTGAAGGAAGAAGCAGTTTTATTTTCTCGCTCTCTCAAGAAGATTCTACAAAGCTTCAAGCCGAACTAATTCCCTAAGAAAATAAGAAAAAAGTTTTTTTCTTTCACAACAAATTATTGATATCTGCTGTGTTCATCGCTGGGAAAAAAAAGTCTAATACTGCAACAGACAAACTGTTTGAACCCCCATCTTTGGAAGGACCTTCTTTTTCATTGAATCTTGGAAAACTGCAGGTGAACTTTGACTGTGTTGCATTGGAAGACTCCATTTCATCAGGAATGTAAATTGCAAAGACTTATTTTATTTTTTCGGGCAGCTAATTAAAAACCAGACTACTGTTAGTTTGAGTATACGAAAGCAGAAGTTAGATTTTTTAAAATAAGTTATAAGGTCTTTGGATATTGGTTTATCTTAATAGTGTTTACGATTTTAGTTTTTTTTAAAATAAAGTGAATTTGTTGATATCTAAAGCTACCTGGTATGGTTTGCTTCATTTGGGGGTTACTAGATTGTTCAATCTGGCTGATTTTTTCTTCGATTTGGAAAGCTTAAAGAAATATGTGACCTGTGGAGCGACGGGACTGAATTGACAGTGTGTTGCTCCCACTGCGATCAGAATCAGATATTTTGATTGGGGGCTTTCCTGAGCGGTCATAACATATTTTAATTGGGAGCTTGTCCGCGGTCGAATCATATTTTAATTAGGCGGCTCGCATCTGGCATCAGAATCAGACTAATTTGGAGGGCTCGTGTTTGGAATCATATTAATTACTCGTCTCTGGGATAACATACAAATTGGGGTCTTGCGTCTGGCATCATATTAATTGCTCTCACGTCTGGGATCATATCAATTGGAAACTCGATTGTTGGGATTTAAATCTAACGGCAATTACGAAGAAATAAAAGGAACCAGGTCTCTTGTACAGTCTCTATGACATAGCAATGGCATTAGCAGTTGCGGCAGAGTTTTTGGGAAAGCAGAATGTTTCCCTCAGTGACTTGATAACTTTAACTAAGAACAAACTAAAAGAATTGGCTGCAAAATTGGGGTTAGAATTAGAAGGAGGAGAAGACGAGAGACGAGAAGGTCGTAAGTCAGAGATTGATGCAGTGGTATTGGCTAGGATTCCGTTAGAAATTTAAAAACTTGAATTGGAAAAAGAGGAAAGGGAAAAAGCAAAAGCAATAACAATAAGAAAACTTGAACTTCAGAGAGAAATGAAAGAGAAAAGAGGGAATTGAGGCTGAAAGAGATGGAACTAAGACAAAGGGGTAGTCTTGAATCCAGGGAAAATTCAGGTCAGAAAGAATCTGAATTTAGATCAGGACCCAGCTAGAAGTTGTTCAAATTTATACAGGCTCTTCCTATGTTTGAGGAAAGGACGTAGAGCCATTTTTCATATCTTTTGAAAAAATAGCCAAACAGATGAAATAGCCGAAAGAAAGCTGGACATTGCTTATTCATGGCAGGCTGGTAGGCAGGACTCATGAAGGTTATGCCATGCTTCCTGAAAAGGCTTCTGCAGATTATGAGATAGCAAAAAAGGCTATTCTCGCTGCCTATGAGTTAGTCCCTGAAGCTTACCGCCAGAAGTTTTGGAACTTAGAGATTGGCTGGGCAGACATACGTAGAATTTGAGAAGGTGAAGCAAATTAATTTTGACTGTTGCATACAGGCATTAAAGATGGAAACCACATACGAGAACCTTCGGGAGTTGATTCTCTTACATGAGTTTAAAAATTCCATTCCTTCAGTAGTGTGAATTCATGTAGATAACCTGAAAGTTTTGAAAGCCAGGCAAGCAGCAGAGATTGCTGATGATTTTGAGCTTGTGAATAAGCCAAAACCCTTTGTCCGTCACCCCTATAAACCCGAGAAGTATAGAAAGTGGGAGAGTGAAAGGAAGGCAAGTAGCCGGGGACAAGAAGGAACAGCTGGGATGCCCCAAGATCACCTCAGGTCAGAAAGGAAAGTGCTGAGGGTAGAAGTGAGGTTTACAAGCCAAAGTGTTATCATTGCCACAAAACGGGTCATCTTCATTCAGAATGCTGGAAATTGTGAGGTAAACCCATAGGACTTGTTGGGGTATGCAAAGTTAATGCAGAGGAAAAAACTCTGACTGAGAGTGTAGCAGACCAGGCTATAACTTTAACGACAGCTGTAAAACCAGATACTAAAACTAAAAGGAATAAAAGAGTATAAGAATAAAATACCTGAAAATTATAATGAATTTTGTCAAAGGGGAAAGTAACTCCATATCCTGTAAGTGAAGCAGGAAAACCTATCATTATACTTAGGGATACAAGAGCAACCCAAACACTCTTGCTGGGGTAAGATATAATGTTTCCACCATTTAGCGCCTTGAACGCTAAAGTTTTAGATAATGGAATTGGCGGGGAGTATATACCCGTACCTTTATATAAAGTATGCTTGGAGAGTGACTTAATATCTGGGATGGTAACTGTAGGAGTTGTCCATAGTTTGCCAGTAGAGGGAATTGATCTACTCCTAGGAAATAATTTGGCTCGATCAAAAGTATCAGTTTCTCCTATAATTACAGAGGAACCAAGTGAAATTAAGGAAACGGAGCAATTAAAGGAACAAGTTCCGGGAATATTTCCTGCATGTGTAGTCACCCGAGCAATGGCTAAACAGGATCCATTGTCGGAGGTAAAAGGGGCACCACAAACAAATAGCCAAATATCTGAAACCTTATTGGGGATTTAGATAGTCCAAATGAGATGTTTAACAGATCTTCTATCATTGCAGCACAGCAAGCTGATCCAGAGATATACCGAATGGCACAGACGGCTCTGACAGAAGCTGAGGCTAAAGGAGTCCCGGAAGGCTATTATATGGCAAACAGGGTTTTGAGACAGAAATGTAGACCTCCTCATAGATCTGTGGACGAAGACTGGACGGTTGTTGAACAGATAGTGGTACCACCTAAATATTGCCAGGGATTATTAAGGTTAGCACATGACCTTTCTTTGCAGGACATAGGGGAATTCAGAAGACCAAATCAGGCATAAGCCAACATTATTACTGGTCAGGTCTTACAAAGGATGTGAGGCAATTTTGTAGGACATGCCATAAATGTCAAATGGTTGGAAAACCACAACCTATCATAACACCGGCACCACTAGTTCTCATACCAGTGATTGAGGAACCGTTTAGTGAGGTATTGGTAGACTGTGTAGGACCCTTGCCAAAAACAAAAGTGGGCCATCAATACATACTTATTATCATGGATATGGCTACTCAATTTGCAGAGGCCATACCTTAGAGGACAATTACTGCAAGTTGGTTTACAGACATGAAGTAAGAGGCCCTCTAAAACTTTCAAAAGACAGATTCTTGGAACAAAAGAATGAATCTTCGAAACTAGACGATGTATCTGTGTTCCGGGAAAGCTTGCAGAGTAGCTCAGGAACACCTTAAAGCATCCCAAGCCAATATGAAAAAATGAACAGACAAGAATGCAAAAGCCCTCAATTTTCAACCAGGGGATGAAGTATTAGTGTTGTTACCATTGCAGGGAGAACCATTAAAAGCATGGTTCAGTGGCCCATATAGAGTGATCAAAAGAGTGGGTATGGTAGATTACTTAATTGACTCCCCTGACTGCTAAAGCAATACTATCGCAGGGAGGAGGATAAGCCAGTACAGGTATGTCAGGTAATCGGCACTGTTGAGAAGGAAAAGGATAGTGAGGATGAGGCAGAAGCAGGCCTAGGAAATTCTCAATGAACGTTCAACTATCTGATTAGTGAATACAGAATAGAAACATAGAAACGTTGAAAACAGGAACAGGAGTAGGCCATTCGGGCCTGCTCCGCCATTCATTATGATCATGGCTGATCATCGAACTCAATAGCCTGTTCCGGCTTTCGCCCCATACTCTTTGATTCCTTTAGACCCAAGAGCGATATCTAACTCTTTTTTGAAAACATACAATGTTTTAGCCTCAACTGCTTTCTGTGGTAGCGAATGCCACAGGCTCATCACTCTCTGGGTGAAGAAATTTCTCATCTCAGTCCTGAAAGGTTTACCCCGTATCCTTAGACTATGACCCCTGGTTCTGGACTCCCCCACCATCGGGAACATCCTTCCTGCATCTACCCTGTCAAGACTTGTTAGAATTTTATAGGTTTCTATGAGATTCCCCCCTCACTCTTTGGAACTCCAGCGAATATAATCCTAACCGACTCAATCTCTCCTCATAAATCAGTCCCGCCATCCCAGGAATCAGTCTGGTAAACCTTCGCTGCACTCCCTCGATAGCAATAACATTCTTCCTCAGATAAGGAGACCAAAATTGCACACAATATTCCAGGTGTGGCCTCACCAAGGCTCTGTATAATTGCACCAAGACATCCCTGCTTCTGTACGCGAATCCTCTCGCTATGAAGGCCAACATACCATTTGCCATTTTTACTGCCTGTTGGACCTGCATGCTTACCTTCAGCGACTGGTGTACGAGAACACCCAGGTCTCGCTGCATATTCCCTCTCTATTTATAGCCATTCAGATAATCTGCCTTCCTACTTTTGCTACCAAAGTGGATAACATCACATTTATCCACATTATACTGCATCTGCCATGCATTAGCCCACTCACTCAACTTGTCCAACTGACCCTGAGGCCTCTCTGCATCCTCCTCACAACTCACCCTCCCACCCAGTTTTGTGTCATCTGCAAATTTGGAGATATTACATTTAGTTCCCTCATCTAAATCATTAATGTATGTTGTGAATAGCTGGGCTCCTAGCACCGATCCCTGCGGTACCCCACGAGTCACTGCCCGCCATTCGGAAAAAGACCCATTTATCCCTACTCTTTGTTTCCTGTCCGCCAACCAATTTCTATCCATCGCAATACACTACCCCCAATCCCACGCGCTTTAATTTTACATGCTAATCTCTTGTGAGACTTTGTCGAAAACCTTCGGAAAGTCCTAATAAACCACATCCACTGGCTCCCCCTCATCAACTCTACTAGTTACATCCTCGAAGAATTCTAGTAGATTTGTCAAGCATGATTTCCCTTTCATAAATCCATGCTGACTCTGCCCGATTCTACCACTGTTCTCCAAATGCTCTGCTATAAAATCTTTGATAATGGTAGCTACCCTCCAATCTGTAGGAACTGTTCCAGAGTCTACAGAATCTTGGAAGATGACCACCAATGCTTCCACTATTTCTAGGGCCACTTCCTTAAGTATTCTGGGATGCATACCATCAGCCCCTGGGGATTTAAAGGCCTTCAATCCCATCAATTTCCCCAACACCATTTCTCTACTAATACTAATTTCTTTCAGTTCCTCTCCCTCACTAAGCCCCGTGTTCCCCAACGTTTCTGGTATATTTGTGTCCTCCTTTGTGAAGACAGAACCAAAGTATGCATTTAGTTGGTCAGCCATTTCTTTATTCCCCATGATAAATTCCCCTGTTTCTGGCTGTAAGGGACCTACATTTGTCTTTACCAAACTTTTTCTCTTCACATACCTATAGAAACTTTTACAGTCAGTTTTTATGTTCACCGCAAGCTTGCTCTCGTACTCTATTTTCCCCTTCTTAATCAATCCCTTGGTCCTCCTTTGCTGAATTTTAAACTGCTCCCAATCCTCAGGTCTGTTGTTTTTCCTGGCAAAATTATATGCCTCTTCCTTGGATCTAATGCTATCTCTAATTTCCCTTGTAAGCCATGGTTTGCCTACTTCCCCGTTTTACTTTTGCACCAGACAAGGATAAACAATTGTTGCAGTTCATCCATGCACTTTTAAATGTTTGCCATTGCCTATCCACCGTCATCCCTTTAAGTAACGTTTCCCAATCCGTCATGGCCAACTCGCGCCTCATACCTTCGTAGTTTCCTTTACTAAGATTCAGGACCCTTGTCTCAGAATCAACTACATCACTCTCCATCTTGATGAAGAATTCTATCATATTATGGTACAGAATATACGCATACAGATTCCACATCGTCAGAGCTAATATCTTTCCTCACTATTGCGTTAATTTCCTCTTTAACCAGCAATGCAACTCCACCGCCTTTTGCTTTTTGCCTGTCCTTCCTAAATACTGAATATTCTTGGATGTTCATTTCCCATCCCTGGTCACCTTGCAGCCATGTCTCCGTAATGACAACTATATCATACCCGTTTACATCTATTTGCGCAATTAATTCATCCACTTCATTGCGAATGCACCGCGCGTTAAAAAGACAAGCCTGAAGGCTTTGTGCCTTAACATTACTTGTCCTCTTCCCAATATTTTTCACTGTGGCCCGGTTTGATTCCAGCCCTTGATTTCTCTGCCTATCACTTTTCTTATTCCCTTTTGTTCTTGTCTTTGATCCCCCCCTCCTCTGACTCCTTGCAAAGGTTCCCATCCCCCTGCCATTTTAGTTTATATCCTCCCCAACCACTCTAGCAAATACTCCCCCTGGGACATCAGAATGGCTAGGAAAATTAGACCACATAATTTTGCGCTTTGAGGCAAAAAAATGTGAAGACCTAACCAGGCTTTTCACAACGTTTAAAAGAGTTTGGAGGGATGAGCCGGGATGTACAACCTTAGCCACACATGTGGACATAGGGAAACCGTTCCTTTAAAGCAATATCCTTACCGCTCGAGTGCAGACAAACAGGCCCAAGTGAAAGTGGAGATCCAGTACATGCTGGAAAACAATTTGATCAAACCTAGTCAAAGTGCTGGAGTTCACCAGTAGTTCTAGCACCTAAACCTGACTGGTCAACCCGATTTTGTACAGACTATAGAAAAGTCAATGTGGTAATGAAGGTAACCCAATTCCGCGTTTCGAAGACTGTATTGACAGAGTGGGCAGTGCTAAGTTTCTTACCAGTATCGACTTGTTAAAGGGATACTGGCAAGTTCCTTTGACTCCTGGAGCCAAAGAGATATCAGCTTTTAACACCTGACAGTCTTTATCAGTGCCGGGTGATGCCATTCGGGCTAAAAATGCCCCAGCCACTTTTCAAAGATTAATGAATCAGGTGGTAGCCAGTGTTTCCCAACTGTGTAGTATATTTCAATGATGTACTAATATACAGTAACACTTGGTAAGAACACTTAAAACAGCTAAAAATTCTGTTTGAGGTTACAAGCCGTGGACTTAATGATAACTTTGGAAAAATGTGAATTTGGAAAGGCTAGAGTAACTTCCTTGGACACATAGTGGGGCAAGGATAGGTATTGCCAAAAACGGCAAAAGGTACAAGACTTAATGGAGTTCCCTATCCCTAAATCTAAATGGGAAATACTGAGGTTTTTAGGGATGTGCGGTTTTTACCAGAAATTTGTACGATACTTTAGTACTGTGGCTGCGCCGTTAACCGACTTGCTACAAAAAAAGAAAAATAAAGTGGTATGCCGGCAGCTTTTGAAAAGCTAACTAATGAACCAGTGCTGACTGCACCAAATTTCGCTAAACCCTTTAAAATAGCGATTGATGCTCGCGACGTGGGGGCTGGTGCAGTCCTATTGCAAGATGACTAATTGGGCATAGAGAAACCTGTAGGGTATTTTTCCACAAAACTAAACTGTCATCAGAAAAAATATTCCACTGTGGAAAAAGAATCATTGGGACTTTTACTGGCTCTCAAACATTTTGAGGTATATTTTCACCAGGACTATAAAGAAATATTAATATACACTGACCATAACCCATTAACATTTTGGAAAAGTTTAAAAATCGAAATGCTAGAATCTTTAGATAGAGTCTGTTCTTACAGCCTTATCTAAGGGTTGTATATATTTCAGGGAAAAATAATGTTATCGCCGACACTTTGTCACGGATTTAATCATGTTAACTTATGTAGATGGCGATGGTATAAAGAGTATGCTGTAAATTATTAGTAGAGTGAATGGTACGTAAATGCGGGAAAAAATGTTAGTGCTTTTTCAATTTCTACTTTTTGCATTGCAATGAAACGCATTTCGGGAATGGCGTTTCATTTCGCTAAGGGCAGAGGTATCACAGTCCTGTGTTTTTTGTTCTCTCCTCCAAAATATTGTGGTGCGCCTTTAAGACTGGAAAGAGATCAGTGTACCTTTAAGAACTCTCTGGAGGCAGTGAGCCAGAGTGCATTCTGGTTGCCAAGCAACAGCCACAGAGAGAGAAAGAGACAGAGAGGATGAGATTCAATGTTGCAGTTTGACTTCTGAAAACTGGCTGGCAAAAACTGGTTGGACAGAGAGACTGTTCCAGCAATTGAAGGAAGAAGCAGTTTTATGTTCTCTCTCTCTCAAGAAGATTCTACAAAGCTTCAAGCCAAATTAATTCCCTAAGAAAATAAGAAAAAAGCTTTCCTCTTTCACAAGAAATTATTGATATCAGTTATGTTCATCGCTGGGGGAAAAAAAAGTCTAATACTGCAACAGGCAAACTGTTTGAACCCCCATCTTTGGAAGGACCTTCTCTTTCATTGGACCTTGGAAGACTGCAGGTGAACTTTGACTGTTATATTGGAAGACTCCATTTCATCAGGAACGTAAATTGCAAAGACTTATTTTTATTTCTTCAGGCAGCTAATTAAAAACCAGACTACTGTTAGTTTGAGTAAATGTATGCAAATGCAGAAGTTAGATTTTTTTAAAATAAGGTTATAAAGTCTTTAGATATTGGTTTATCTTAGTAGTGTTTAAGATTTTAGATTTTTTTAAATAAATAGTTAATTTGTTGATATCTAAAGATACCTGGTTTGATTCGCTTCATTTGGGGGTAACTAGATTGTTCAATATGCCTGCTTTTTTCTTCGATTTGGAAAGCTTAAAGAAATATAATGCGACCTGTGGAGTAACGGGACTGAATTGACAGTATGTTGCTCCCACTGCAACCAGAATCAGATATTTTGATTGGGGGTCTTTGTCCTGAGTGGTTGTAACAATGTACTTCCAAAAGGCATTCAATAAAGTGCTACATAATAGGCTTGTCAGCAAAGTGGCAACATGGCTTCAAAGTTGGCTGATGGGCAGGAAACAGCAGGTACAGTTTTTAAAAATTCATTCATGGGATGTGGGCGTCACTGGCCAGGCCAGCATTTATTGCCCATCCCTAATTGCCCTTGAAAAGGTGGTGGTGAGCTGCCTTCTTGAACTGCTGCAGTCCATTTGAGGTAGGTATACCCACAGTGCTGTTAGGAAGGGAGTTCCAGGATTTTGACCCAGCGACAGTGAAGGAACGGCGATATAGTTCCAAATCAGGATGGTATGTGACTTGGAGGGGAACTTGCAGGTGGTGGTGTTCCCATGTATTTGCTGTCCTTGTCCTTCTAGTTGATAGAGGTCGTGGGTTTGGAAGGTGCTGTCTGAGGAGCCTTGGTGCATTGTTGCAGTGCATCTTGTAGATGGTACATACTGCTGCCACTGTGCGTCGGTGGTGGAGAAGGTGAATGTTTGTAGATGGGGTGCCAATCAAGCGGGCTGCTTTGTCCTGGATGGTGTCGAGCTTCTTGAGTGTTGTTGGAGCTGCACCCATCCAGGCAAGTGGAGAGCATTCCATCACACCCCTGACTTGTGCCTTGTAGATGGTGGACAGGCTTTGGGGAGTCAGGAGGTGAGTTACTCGCCTCAGGATTCCTAGCCTCTGACCTGCTCTTGTAGCCATGGTATTTATATGGCTACTCCAGTTCAGGTTTTGGTCAATGGTAGCCCCTAGGATGTTGATAGTGGGGGATTCAGCGATGGTAATGCCGTTGAATGTCCAGGGGAGAGGGTTAGATTCGCTCTTGTTGGAGATGGTCATTGCCTGGCACTTGTGTGGCGCGAATGTTACTTGCCACTTATCAGCCCAAGCCTGGATATTATCCAGGTTTTGCTGCATTTCTACACGGACTGCTTCAGTATCTGAGGAGTCACGAATGGTGCTGAACATTGTGCAATCATCAGCGAACATCCCCACATCTGACCTTATGATTGAAGGAAGGTCATTGATGAAGTAGCTGAAGATGATTGGGCCCAGGACACTACCCTGAGGAACTCCTGCAGTGATGTCCTGGATCTCAGATGACTGACCTCCAACAACCACAACCGTCTTCCTTTGCGCTAGGTATGACTCCAGCCAACGGAGAGTTTTCCCCCTGATTCCCATTGACTCCAGTTTTGCTAGGGCTCCTTGATGCCATACTCGGTCAAATGCTGCCTTGATGTCAAGGGCAGCCACTCTCACCTCACCTTGTTTTTAGGACTGGAGGAAGGTACACAGAGGGGTTCCCTAGGGGTCGGTGCTAGGATCACTGCTTTTCTTGATATATGTTAATGACCTAGATTTGGGTGTACAGGGCACAATTTTTGCTGATGACACAAAACTTGGAAGTACTGTGAACTGTGAGTAGGGTAGTGATAGACTTCAAAAGGACATAGACAGGCTGGTGGAATGGGCGAACATGTGGCAGGTGAAATTTAGAGCCGACAAGTGTGAAGTGATACATTTTGGTAGGAAGAACAAGGAGTGGCAATATAAACTGAAGGATACAATTCTAAAGCTGGTGAAGGAGCAGAGGGACCTGAGGATGTATCATGGGACAAATCATTGAAGGTGGCAGGTTGCGAAAGTGGTTAAAAAGGCAAACGGGATCCTGGGCCTTATAAATAGAGACATGGGGTACAAAAGCAAGGAAGCTATCATGAACCCTTATAAAACACTGGTTCAGCCTCAACAGGTGTATTGTGTCCAATTCTGGGCACCACACTTTCGGAAGGATGTGAAGGCTTTAGAGAGGGTACAGAAAAGATTTATGAGAATGGTCCCAGGGATGAGGGATATGTAAATAGGGTGGGAAAGTTGAATTGAAGTCAAAGATCAGCCTTGATCTTACTGAATGGTGGAGCTGCCTTGAGTGGCTATATGGCCTACTGTTGCTCCTATTTCTTAAGTTCTTATGTAAAGCCCTTAACAGCTAACAAAGTGTTTTAGAAGAGCCGGAAAACAATGCAGACTAACCTGGGTGGCGAGGAACTGATCGATTTACATTGTAGTAACGATAAAAGAGATCCTTCCATAGAAACTCATCGTGGGACACTTCATACCACTGCCTGCAGGTGCTGCCAGCGGCGAGGACATCCTGGTGCTCCAGCTTAAGGAAGACTTCAAGGACGATGGTGTCAGGCAGCCGGGGGAAGCCCCCTCCGTCCATCGTATCATTCTGAGCTCATGTACACTGAATTTAAAAAAAAATGCAAAAGAATAAAACACTCAGTTGGGGGTGGGGGGGGGGGGGGGGGGAGTTAGTTGCACGATTTTGAGGATAAGTCAAACCCTAGGTCTCACTGAGCTCAAGAAGATTTCTAGAATCCTTAAAAGTTTCAATAAGTGTTTTCTGGTATTTAACAATATGACTGATATATTACTTACCACTATGAAGAGAGTCAACAAATTTAATCTACTGTTAATCCATTGTTGCAGAGTGCAATAACAGCAGGGATAGAAGTTACAACTAGCTGGGACAAAGGAAAATCAAGAGGGCATTACACAGTATACCTGGATATAGAAAACAAAAAAATAGAAGAGGACAATATTGCTGCATTAAATGAACACACATTGATTGCAACAAGTTACTACAAGCAGCATGAATCCTCTCCGCACCAATTGTCCAGAACTTCCATGCAGGTTCAAAGTATGGAACACGCAATATCCGAGCATACTACAGGACAGAGAGTATCGGACTCAGTGCAGAATCGTCAGTATCCGAGCACACTACAGAACGGAGAGTATCTGACTCAGTGCAGAATCATCAGTATTCGAGCACACTACAGAACGGAGAGTATCTGACTCAGTGCAGAATCGTCAGTATTCGAGCACACTACAGAACAGAGAGTATCTGACTCAGTGCAGAATCATCAGTATTCGAGCACACTACAGAACACAGAGTATCTGACTCAGTGCAGAATCATCAGTATTCGAGCACACTACAGAACAGAGAGTATCTGACTCAGTGCAGAATTGTCAGTATTCGAGCACACTACAGAACACAGAGTATCTGACTCAGTGCAGAATCGTCAGTATTCGAACACACTACAGAACAGAGAGTATCTGACTCAGTGCAGAATCATCAGTATTCGAGCACACGACAGAACGGAGAGTATCTGACTCAGTGCAGAATCGTCAGTATTCGAGCACACTACAGAACGGAGAGTATCTGACTCAGTGCAGAATCATCAGTATTCGAGCACACTACAGAACAGAGAGTATCTGACTCAGTGCAGAATTGTCAGTATTCGAGCACACTACAGAACACAGAGTATCTGACTCAGTGCAGAATTGTCAGTATTCGAGCACACTACAGAACGGAGAGTATCTGACTCAGTGCAGAATCATCAGTATTCGAGCACACTACAGAACAGAGAGTATCTGACTCAGTGCAGAATCATCAGTATTCGAGCACACTACAGAACAGAGAGTATCTGACTCAGTGCAGAATTGTCAGTATTCGAGCACACTACAGAACACAGAGTATCTGACTCAGTGCAGAATCGTCAGTATTCGAACACACTACAGAACGGAGAGTATCTGACTCAGTGCAGAATTGTCAGTATTCGAGCACACTACAGAACAGAGAGTATCTGACTCAGTGCAGAATCGTCAGTATTCGAGCACACTACAGAACAGAGAGTATCTGACTCAGTGCAGAATCGTCAGTATTCGAGCACACTACAGAACAGAGAGTATCTGACTTCAGTGCAGAATCGTCAGTATTCGAGCACACTACAGAACAGAGAGTATCTGACTCAGTGCAGAATCGTCAGTATTCGAGCACACTACAGAACGGAGAGTATCTGACTCAGTGCAGAATCGTCAGTATTCGAGCACACTACAGAAGAGAGTATCTGACTCAGTGCAGAATCATCAGTATTCGAACACACTACAGAACGGAGAGTATCTGACTCAGTGCAGAATTGTCAGTATTCGAGCACACTACAGAACAGAGAGTATCTGACTCAGTGCAGAATCGTCAGTATTCGAGCACACTACAGAACAGAGAGTATCTGACTCAGTGCAGAATCGTCAGTATTCGAGCACACTACAGAACAGAGAGTATCTGACTTCAGTGCAGAATCGTCAGTATTCGAGCACACTACAGAACAGAGAGTATCTGACTCAGTGCAGAATCGTCAGTATTCGAGCACACTACAGAACGGAGAGTATCTGACTCAGTGCAGAATCGTCAGTATTCGAGCACACTACAGAAGAGAGTATCTGACTCAGTGCAGAATCATCAGTATTCGAGCACACTACAGAAGAGAGTATCTGACTCAGTGCAGAATTGTCAGTATTCGAGCACACTACAGAACAGAGAGTATCTGACTTCAGTGCAGAATCGTCAGTATTCGAGCACACTACAGAATGGACAGTATCTGAATGCAGTGCAGAACGGTCAGTATTCGAGCACACTACAGAATGGACAGTATCTGAACACAGTGCAGAATGGTCAATATATGGACGCAATGCAGAACGGTCAGTATCCGAGCTGTGCAGAACGGTCAGTATGCGGACGCAGTACAGAACGGTCAGTATGCGGACGCAGTACAGAACGGTCAGTTTGCGGACGCAGTACAGAACGGTCAGTATCTGACACAGTGCAGAATGGTCAGTATCTGAGTGCAGTGCAGAACGGTCAGCATGCGGACGCAGTACAGAATGGTCAGTATCCGGCAACAGCACAGAACGGTCAGTCAGAACGGTCAGTACCCAAATACAGTGCAGAACTGTCAGCATAGGAGCAAAGCCCAGAACGGTCATTGTCCAAAGCAGCACGGAGCAGTCAGTATCTGGAGGCAGCACGGAGCAGTCAGTATCTGGAGGCAGCACGCAGCAGTCAGTATCTGGAGGCAGCACGGACCGGTCAGTATCTGAAGCAGAATAGAACGTTTTCTAACCAAGAGGCACTGGATGAAGAGAAAGCGTGATCTGTTCTGTCTGAAATTGGCTTGGTCAGCAGTGAGCCCTAAAAGCAAAATTCACAAAGGGGCACTGCTTTCCGTATGAAGGTAGGTTGAACTCTCACACAACCTGTGCAAAAAAGAGACAGAATAAAATGAGCAGCACAAACAAACATAGGAATTTCTGGGCATCTCTTAGCCAGGAAGGAAGTGAAATACAACAGAACTCCAAATGATTGCTCAAATTCTGACCTTATTTGCTGAAACTCACTCTTGCACTCGAGAGAGCCTTCATTCTCACAAGGTACTCCAAGCCCAGTCACATTTGTCTACTGCGTAAAATGAGAAGGGGAATGAGACTGAAATAAAATATCTGTGCAATTAGTGAAGATCCATCGTGACGTGAAAGTCATGAAGAAAAAACTGTGTGCGGCAGAATCTGCATGATTCACAAGTGGAGAATATTGTACTCAAGCTTTCAGTCCTAAATCCAAGAGATAGAATGCGACCATACACCAGTGTTAAACAGTGACAGACCTGTACGTACCAGCACTGTACACACCAGCACTGTATCCCAGTGTTATACAGTGACAGAACTGTATCCATTACTGTACCGCAGTATTATACGGTGACAGACCTGTCCCCACCAGTACTGCACCCCGGTGTTATACAGAGACAGACCTGTCCCCACCAGTACTGCACCCCAGTGTTATACAGAGACAGACCTGTCCCCACCAGTACTGCACCCGGTGTTATACAGAGACAGACCTGTCCCCACCAGTACTGCACCCCAGTGTTATACAGAGACAGACCTGTCCCCATCAGTGCTGCACCCCGGTGTTATACAGAGACAGACCTCTCCCCACCAGTACTGCACCCCGTTGTTATACAGAGACAGACCTGTCCCCACCAGTACTGCACCCCAGTGTTATACAGTGAGACCTCTCCCCACCAGTACTGCACCCCAGTGTAAGACAGAGACAGACCTCTCCCCACCAGTACTGCACCCCGGTGTTATATAGAGACAGACCTCTCCCCACCAGTACTGCACCCTGGTGTTATACAGAGACAGACCTGTCCCCACCAGTACTGCACCCCAGTGTTATACAGTGACAGACCTCTCCCCACCAGTACTGCACCCCGGTGTTATACAGAGACAGACCTGTCCCCACCAGTACTGCACCCCAGTGTGAGACAGTGACAGACCTCTCCCCACCAGTACTGCACCCCGGTGTTATACAGAGACAGACCTGTCCCCACCAGTACTGCACCCCAGTGTTATACAGTGACAGACCTCTCCCCACCAGTACTGCACCCGTTGTTATACAGAGACAGACCTCTCCCCACCAGTACTGCACCCCGTTGTTATACAGAGACAGACCTGTCCCGACCAGTACTGCACCCCAGTGTTATACAGTGACAGACCGCTCCCCACCAGTATCCTACCCTAGTGTTGTACAGAGACAGACCAGTACCCACCAGCACTGCACCCCAATGTTGTACAGAGACAGACCTCTCCCCACCAGTACTGCACCCCGGTGGTATACAGAGACAGACCTCTCCCCACCAGTACTGCACCCCGGTGGTATACAGAGACAGACCTGTCCCCACCAGTACTGCACCCCGGTGGTATACAGAGACAGACCTGTCCCCACCAATACTGCACCCCGGAGTTATACAGAGACATACCTGTCCCCATCAGTACTGCACCCCGGTGTTATACAGTGACAGACCTCTCCCCACCAGTATCCTACCCCAGTGTTATACAGAGACAGACCTCTCCCCACCAGTACTGCACCCCAGTGTTATACAGAGACAGACCTCTCCCCACCAGTACTGCACCCCACTGTTATACAGAGACAGACCTCTCCCCACCAGTACTGCACCCCAGTGTTATACAGAGACAGCCCTGTCACCACCAGTACTGCAACCCGGTGTTATACAGAGACAGACCTGTCCCCACAAGTACTGCACCCCGGTGTTATACAGAGACAGACCTCTCCCCACCAGTATCCTACCCCAGTGTTATACAGAGACAGACCTGTCCCCACCAGTACTGCACCCCGGTGTTACACAGAGACAGACCTGTCCCCACCAGTACTGCACCCCAGTGTTATACAGAGACAGACCGCTCCCCACCAGTATCCTACCCCAGTGTTATACAGAGACAGACCTGTCCCCACCAGTAATGCACCCCAGTGTTATACAGGGACAGACCTGTCCCCACCAGTATCCTACCCCAGTGTTATACAGAGACAGACCTGTCCCCACCAGTACTGCACCCCAGTGATATACAGAGACAGACCTGACCCTACCAGTACTGCACCCCGGTGTTATACAGAGACAGACCTGTCCCCACCAGTACTGCACCCCAGTGTTATACAGAGACAGACCTCTCCCCACCAGTACTGCACCCCGGTGTTATACAGAGACAGACCTGTCCCCACCAGTACTGCACCCCAGTGTTATACAGAGATAGACCTGTCCCCACCAGTACTGCACCCCGGTGTTATACAGAGACAGACCTGTCCCGACCAGTTCTGCACCCCGGTGTTATACAGAGACAGACCTGTCCCCACCAGTACTGCACCCCAGTGCTATACAGTGACAGACCTCTCCCCACCAGTACTGCACCCGGTGTTATACAGAGACAGACCTCACCCCACCAGTAATGCACCCCGTTGTTAAACAGAGACAGACCTGTCCCCACCAGTACTGCACCCCAGTGTTATACAGTGACAGACCTGTCCCCACCAGTACTGCACCCGGTGTTATACAGAGACAGACCTCACCCCACCAGTACTGCACCCCGTTGTTAAACAGAGACAGACCTGTCCCCACCAGTACTGCACCCCAGTGTTATACAGAGACAGACCTGTCCCCACCAGTACTGCACCCCGGTGTTATACAGAGACAGACCTGTCCCCACCAGTACTACACCCCAGTGTTATACAGTGACAGACCTCTCCCCACCAGTACTGCACCCCGGTGTTATACAGAGACAGACCTGTCCCCACCAGTACTGCACCCCAGTGTGAGACAGTGACAGACCTCTCCCCACCAGTACTGCACCCGTTGTTATACAGAGACAGACCTGTCCCCACCAGTACTGCACCCCAGTGTGAGACAGTGACAGACCTCTCCCCACCAGTACTGCACCCGTTGTTATACAGAGACAGACCTCTCCCCACCAGTACTGCACCCGTTGTTATACAGAGACAGACCTCTCCCCACCAGTACTGCACCCCGGTGTTATACAGAGACAGACCTGTCCCGACCAGTACTGCACCCCAGTGTTATACAGTGACAGACCTCTCCCCACCAGTATCCTACCCTAGTGTTATACAGAGACAGACCTGTCCCCACCAGTACTGCACCCCAGTGTTAAACAGAGACAGACCTCTCCCCACCAGTATCCTACCCTAGTGTTATACAGAGACAGACCTGTCCCCACCAGTACTGCACCCCAGTGTTATACAGTGACAGACCTCTCCCCACCAGTATCCTACCCTAGTGTTATACAGAGACAGACCTGTCCCCACCAGTACTGCACCCCAGTGTTATACAGTGACAGACCTCTCCCCACCAGTATCCTACCCTAGTGTTGTACAGAGACAGACCAGTACCCACCAGCACTGCACCCCAATGTTGTACAGAGACAGACCTCTCCCCACCAGTATCCTACCCCAGTGTTATACAGAGACAGACCTGTCCCCACCAGTACTGCACCCCGGTGTTATACAGAGACAGACCTGACCCCACCAGTACTGCACCCCGGAGTTATACAGAGACATACCTGTCCCCATCAGTACTGCACCCCAGTGTTATACAGAGACAGACCTCTCCCCACCAGTATCCTACCCTAGTGTTATACAGAGACAGACCTGTCCCCACCAGTACTGCACCCCGGTGTTATACAGAGACAGACCTCTCCCCACCAGTACTGCACCCCACTGTTATACAGAGACAGACCTCTCCCCACCAGTACTGCACCCCAGTGTTATACAGAGACAGCCCTGTCACCACCAGTACTGCAACCCGGTGTTATACAGAGACAGACCTGTCCCCACAAGTACTGCACCCCGGTGTTATACAGAGACAGACCTCTCCCCACCAGTACTGCAGCCCAGTGTTATACAGAGACAGACCTCTCCCCACCAGTATCCTACCCCAGTGTTATACAGAGACAGACCTGTCCCCACCAGTACTGCACCCCGGTGTTACACAGAGACAGACCTGTCCCCACCAGTACTGCACCCCAGTGTTATACAGAGACAGACCTCTCCCCACCCGTATCCTACCCTGAAGTTATACAGAGACAGACCGCTCCCCACCAGTATCCTACCCCAGTGTTATACAGAGACAGACCTGTCCCCACCAGTCATGCACCCCAGTGTTATACAGGGACAGACCTGTCCCCACCAGTATCCTACCCCAGTGTTATACAGAGACAGACCTGTCCCCACCAGTACTGCACCCCGGTGTTATACAGAGACAGACCTGTCCCCACCAGTAATGCACCCCAGTGTTATACAGGGACAGACCTGTCCCCACCAGTATCCTACCCCAGTGTTATACAGAGACAGACCTGTCCCCACCAGTAATGCACCCCAGTGTTATACAGGGACAGACCTGTCCCCACCAGTATCCTACCCCAGTGTTATACAGAGACAGACCTGTCCCCACCAGTACTGCACCCCGGTGTTATAGAGACAGACCTGTCCCCACCAGTACTGCACCCCGGTGTTATACAGAGACAGACCTGTCCCCACCAGTACTGCACCCCAGTGTTATACAGAGACAGACCTCTCCCCACCAGTACTGCACCCCGTTGTTATACAGAGACAGACCTGTCCCCACCAGTACTGCACCCCAGTGTTATACAGAGACAGACCTGTCCCCACCAGTACTGCACCCCGGTGTTATACAGAGACAGACCTGTCCCCACCAGTACTGCACCCCGGTGTTATACAGAGACAGACCTGTCCCCACCAGTACTGCACCCCGGTGTTATAGAGACAGACCTGTCCCCACCAGTACTGCACCCCGGTGTTATACAGAGACAGACCTGTCCCCACCAGTACTGCACCCCAGTGCTATACAGTGACAGACCTCTCCCCACCAGTACTGCACCCGGTGTTATACAGAGACAGACCTCTCCCCACCAGTACTGCACCCCGTTGTTAAACAGAGACAGACCTGTCCCCACCAGTACTGCACCCCAGTGTTATACAGTGACAGACCTCTCCCCACCAGTACTGCACCCCGGTGTTATACAGAGACAGACCTGTCCCCACCAGTACTGCACCCCAGTGTTATACAGTGACAGACCTGTCCCCACCAGTACTGCACCCCGGTGTTATACAGAGACAGACCTGTCCCCACCAGTACTGCACCCCAGTGTTATACAGAGACAGACCTGTCCCCACCAGTACTGCACCCCAGTGTTATACAGTGACAGACCTCTCCCCACCAGTACTGCACCCGTTGTTATACAGAGACAGACCTGTCCCCACCAGTACTGCACCCCAGTGTTAAACAGAGACAGACCGCTCCCCACCAGTATCCTACCCTAGTGTTGTACAGAGACAGACCAGTACCCACCAGCACTGCACCCCAATGTTGTACAGAGACAGACCTGTCCCCACCAGTACTGCACCCCGGTGTTATACAGTGACAGACCTCTCCCCACCAGTACTGCACCCCGGTGTTATACAGAGACAGCCCTCTCCCCACCAGTACTGCACCCCGGTGTTATACAGTGACAGACCTGTCCCCACCAGTACAGCACCCCGGTGTTATACAGAGACAGACCTCTCCCCACCAGTACTGCACCCCGGTGTTATACAGAGACAGACCTCTCCCCACCAGTACTGCACCCCGGTGTTATACAGAGACAGCCCTCTCCCCACCAGTACTGCACCCCGGTGTTATACAGTGACAGACCTGTCCCCACCAGTACAGCACCCCGGTGTTATACAGAGACAGCCCTCTCCCCACCAGTACTGCACCCCGGTGTTATACAGTGACAGACCTGTCCCCACCAGTACAGCACCCCGGTGTTATACAGTGACAGACCTCTCCCCACCAGTACTGCACCCCGGTGTTATACAGAGACAGACCTCTCCCCACCAGTACTGCACCCCGGTGTTATACAGAGACAGCCCTCTCCCCACCAGTACTGCACCCCGGTGTTATACAGAGACAGACCTCTCCCCACCAGTACTGCACCCCAGTGTTATACAGAGACAGACCTGTCCCCACCAGTACCGCACCCCGGTGTTATACAGAGACAGACCTGTCCCCACCAGTACTGCACCACGGTGTTATACAGTGACAGACCTGTCCCCACCAGTACTGCACCCCGGTGTTATACAGAGACAGACCTGTCCCCACCAGTACTGCACCCCAGTGTTATACAGAGACAGACCTCTCCCCACCAGTATCCTACCCAAGTGTTATACAGAGACAGACCTCTCCCCACCAGTACTGCACCCGACTGTTACACAGTGACAGACCTGTCCCCACCAGTACTGCACCCCGGTGTTATACAGAGACAGACGTGTCCCCACCAGTACTGCACCCCAGTGTTATACAGTGACAGACCTCTCACCACCAGTATCCTACCCCAGTGTCATACAGAGACAGACGTCTCCGCACCAGTACTGCACCCGAGTGTTATACAGAAACAGACCTCTCCCCACCAGTACTGCACCCCACTGTTATACAGAGACAGACCTCTCCCCACCAGTATCCTACCCTAGTGTTATACAGAGACAGACCTGTCCCCAGCAGTACTGCACCCCGGTGTTATACAGAGACAGACCTCTCCCCACCAGTACTGCACCCCAGTGTTATACAGTGACAGACCTCTCCCCACCAGTACTGCACCCGTTGTTATACAGAGACAGACCTCTCCCCACCAGTACTGCACCCCGTTGTTATACAGAGACAGACCTGTCCCGACCAGTACTGCACCCCAGTGTTATACAGTGACAGACCGCTCCCCACCAGTATCCTACCCTAGTGTTGTACAGAGACAGACCAGTACCCACCAGCACTGCACCCCAATGTTGTACAGAGACAGACCTCTCCCCACCAGTACTGCACCCCGGTGGTATACAGAGACAGACCTGTCCCCACCAGTACTGCACCCCGGTGGTATACAGAGACAGACCTGTCCCCACCAGTACTGCACCCCGGTGGTATACAGAGACAGACCTGTCCCCACCAGTACTGCACCCCGGAGTTATACAGAGACATACCTGTCCCCATCAGTACTGCACCCCGGTGTTATACAGTGACAGACCTCTCCCCACCAGTATCCTACCCCAGTGTTATACAGAGACAGACCTCTCCCCACCAGTACTGCACCCCAGTGTTATACAGAGACAGACCTCTCCCCACCAGTACTGCACCCCAGTGTTATACAGAGACAGACCTCTCCCCACCAGTATCCTACCCTAGTGTTATACAGAGACAGACCTGTCCCCACCAGTACTGCACCCCAGTGTTATACAGAGACAGACCTCTCCCCACCAGTACTGCACCCCGGTGTTATACAGAGACAGACCTCTCCCCACCAGTACTGCACCCCACTGTTATACAGAGACAGACCTCTCCCCACCAGTACTGCACCCCAGTGTTATACAGAGACAGAGCTGTCACCACCAGTACTGCAACCCGGTGTTATACAGAGACAGACCTGTCCCCACAAGTACTGCACCCCGGTGTTATACAGAGACAGACCTCTCCCCACCAGTATCCTACCCCAGTGTTATACAGAGACAGACCTGTCCCCACCAGTACTGCACCCCAGTGTTATACAGAGACAGACCTCTCCCCACCCGTATCCTACCCTGAAGTTATACAGAGACAGACCGCTCCCCACCAGTATCCTACCCCAGTGTTATACAGAGACAGACCTGTCCCCACCAGTAATGCACCCCAGTGTTATACAGGGACAGACCTGTCCCCACCAGTATCCTACCCCAGTGTTATACAGAGACAGACCTGTCCCCACCAGTACTGCACCCCAGTGATATACAGAGACAGACCTGACCCTACCAGTACTGCACCCCGGTGTTATACAGAGACAGACCTGTCCCCACCAGTACTGCACCCCAGTGTTATACAGAGACAGACCTCTCCCCACCAGTACTGCACCCCGGTGTTATACAGAGACAGACCTGTCCCCACCAGTACTGCACCCCAGTGTTATACAGAGATAGACCTGTCCCCACCAGTACTGCACCCCGGTGTTATACAGAGACAGACCTGTCCCCACCAGTACTGCACCCCAGTGTTATACAGAGACAGACCTCTCCCCACCAGTACTGCACCCCGGTGTTATACAGAGACAGACCTGTCCCCACCAGTACTGCACCCCAGTGTTATACAGAGATAGACCTGTCCCCACCAGTACTGCACCCCGGTGTTATACAGAGACAGACCTGTCCCCACCAGTACTGCACCCCGGTGTTATACAGAGATAGACCTGTCCCCACCAGTACTGCACCCCGGTGTTATACAGAGACAGACCTGTCCCCACCAGTACTGCACCCCGGTGTTATACAGAGACGGACCTGTCCCGACCAGTTCTGCACCCCGGTGTTATACAGAGACAGACCTGTCCCCACCAGTACTGCACCCCAGTGCTATACAGTGACAGACCTCTCCCCACCAGTACTGCACCCGGTGTTATACAGAGACAGACCTCACCCCACCAGTACTGCACCCCGTTGTTAAACAGAGACAGACCTGTCCCCACCAGTACTGCACCCCAGTGTTATACAGTGACAGACCTCTCCCCACCAGTACTGCACCCCGGTGTTATACAGAGACAGACCTGTCCCCACCAGTACTGCACCCCAGTGTTATACAGTGACAGACCTCTCCCCACCAGTACTGCACCCCGGTGTTATACAGAGACAGACCTGTCCCCACCAGTACTGCACCCCAGTGTGAGACAGTGACAGACCTCTCCCCACCAGTACTGCACCCGTTGTTATACAGAGACAGACCTGTCCCCACCAGTACTGCACCCCAGTGTGAGACAGTGACAGACCTCTCCCCACCAGTACTGCACCCGTTGTTATACAGAGACAGACCTCTCCCCACCAGTACTGCACCCCGTTGTTATACAGAGACAGACCTGTCCCAACCAGTACTGCACCCCAGTGTTATACAGTGACAGACCTCTCCCCACCAGTATCCTACCCTAGTGTTATACAGAGACAGACCTGTCCCCACCAGTACTGCACCCCAGTGTTAAACAGAGACAGACCTCTCCCCACCAGTATCCTACCCTAGTGTTATACAGAGACAGACCTGTCCCCACCAGTACTGCACCCCAGTGTTATACAGTGACAGACCTCTCCCCACCAGTATCCTACCCTAGTGTTATACAGAGACAGACCTGTCCCCACCAGTACTGCACCCCAGTGTTATACAGTGACAGACCTCTCCCCACCAGTATCCTACCCTAGTGTTGTACAGAGACAGACCAGTACCCACCAGCACTGCACCCCAATGTTGTACAGAGACAGACCTCTCCCCACCAGTATCCTACCCCAGTGTTATACAGAGACAGACCTGTCCCCACCAGTACTGCACCCCGGTGTTATACAGAGACAGACCTGACCCCACCAGTACTGCACCCCGGAGTTATACAGAGACATACCTGTCCCCATCAGTACTGCACCCCGGTGTTATACAGTGACAGACCTCTCCCCACCAGTATCCTACCCCAGTGTTATACAGAGACAGACCTCTCCCCACCAGTACTGCACCCCAGTGTTATACAGAGACAGACCTCTCCCCACCAGTATCCTACCCTAGTGTTATACAGAGACAGACCTGTCCCCACCAGTACTGCACCCCGGTGTTATACAGAGACAGACCTCTCCCCACCAGTACTGCACCCCACTGTTATACAGAGACAGACCTCTCCCCACCAGTACTGCACCCCAGTGTTATACAGAGACAGCCCTGTCACCACCAGTACTGCAACCCGGTGTTATACAGAGACAGACCTGTCCCCACAAGTACTGCACCCCGGTGTTATACAGAGACAGCCCTGTCACCACCAGTACTGCAACCCGGTGTTATACAGAGACAGACCTGTCCCCACAAGTACTGCACCCCGGTGTTATACAGAGACAGACCTCTCCCCACCAGTACTGCAGCCCAGTGTTATACAGAGACAGACCTCTCCCCACCAGTATCCTACCCCAGTGTTATACAGAGACAGACCTGTCCCCACCAGTACTGCACCCCGGTGTTACACAGAGACAGACCTGTCCCCACCAGTACTGCACCCCAGTGTTATACAGAGACAGACCTCTCCCCACCCGTATCCTACCCTGAAGTTATACAGAGACAGACCGCTCCCCACCAGTATCCTACCCCAGTGTTATACAGAGACAGACCTGTCCCCACCAGTAATGCACCCCAGTGTTATACAGGGACAGACCTGTCCCCACCAGTATCCTACCCCAGTGTTATACAGAGACAGACCTGTCCCCACCAGTACTGCACCCCGGTGTTATACAGAGACAGAACTGTTTCCACCAGGACTGCACCGCGGTGTTATACAGAGACAGACCTGTCCCCACCAGTAATGCACCCCAGTGTTATACAGGGACAGACCTGTCCCCACCAGTATCCTACCCCAGTGTTATACAGAGACAGACCTGTCCCCACCAGTAATGCACCCCAGTGTTATACAGGGACAGACCTGTCCCCACCAGTATCCTACCCCAGTGTTATACAGAGACAGACCTGTCCCCACCAGTACTGCACCCCGGTGTTATACAGAGACAGACCTGTCCCCACCAGTACTGCACCCCAGTGATATACAGAGACAGACCTGACCCTACCAGTACTGCACCCCGGTGTTATACAGAGACAGACCTGTCCCCACCAGTACTGCACCCCAGTGTTATACAGAGACAGACCTCTCCCCACCAGTACTGCACCCCGGTGTTATACAGAGACAGACCTGTCCCCACCAGTACTGCACCCCAGTGTTATACAGAGACAGACCTGTCCCCACCAGTACTGCACCCCGGTGTTATACAGAGACAGACCTGTCCCCACCAGTACTGCACCCCGGTGTTATACAGAGACAGACCTGTCCCCACCAGTACTGCACCCCGGTGTTATACAGAGACAGACCTGTCCCCACCACTACTGCATCCCAGTGTTATACAGTGACAGACCTGTCCCCACCAGTACTGCATCCCAGTGTTATACAGAGACAGACCTGTCCCCACCACTACTGCATCCCAGTGTTATACAGAGACAGACCTGTCCCCACCACTACTGCATCCCAGTGTTATACAGTGACAGACCTGTCCCCACCAGTACTGCACCCCGGTGTTATAGAGACAGACCTGTCCCCACCAGTACTGCACCCCAGTGTTATACAGAGACAGACCTGTCCCCACCAGTACTGCACCCCGGTGTTATACAGAGACAGACCTGTCCCCACCAGTACTGCACACCGGTGTTATACAGAGACAGACCTGTCCCCACCAGTACTGCACCCCGGTGTTATAGAGACAGACCTGTCCCCACCAGTACTGCACCCCAGTGTTATACAGAGACAGACCTGTCCCCACCAGTACTGCACCCCAGTGCTATACAGTGACAGAGCTCTCCCCACCAGTACTGCACCCGGTGTTATACAGAGACAGACCTCTCCCCACCAGTACTGCACCCCGGTGTTATACAGAGACAGACCTGTCCCCACCACTACTGCATCCCAGTGTTATACAGTGACAGACCTGTCCCCACCAGCACTGCACCCCGGTGTTATACAGAGACAGACCTGTCCCCACCAGTACTGCACCCCAGTGTTATACAGTGACAGACCTGTCCCCACCAGTACTGCACCCCGGTGTTATACAGAGACAGACCTGTCCCCACCAGTACTGCACCCCAGTGTTATACAGAGACAGACCTGTCCCCACCAGTACTGCACCCCAGTGTTATACAGTGACAGACCTCTCCCCACCAGTACTGCACCCGTTGTTATACAGAGACAGACCTGTCCCCACCAGTACTGCACCCCAGTGTTAAACAGAGACAGACCGCTCCCCACCAGTATCCTACCCTAGTGTTGTACAGAGACAGACCAGTACCCACCAGCACTGCACCCCAATGTTGTACAGAGACAGACCTGTCCCCACCAGTACTGCACCCCGGTGTTATACAGTGACAGACCTCTCCCCACCAGTACTGCACCCCGGTGTTATACAGAGACAGACCTCTCCCCACCAGTACTGCACCCCGGTGTTATACAGAGACAGCCCTCTCCCCACCAGTACTGCACCCCAGTGTTATACAGTAACAGACCTGTCCCCACCAGTACAGCACCCCGGTGTTATACAGAGACAGACCTCTCCCCACCAGTACTGCACCCCAGTGTTATACAGAGACAGACCTGTCCC
This sequence comes from Heterodontus francisci, assembly GCF_036365525.1. Classification (NCBI taxonomy): domain Eukaryota; kingdom Metazoa; phylum Chordata; class Chondrichthyes; order Heterodontiformes; family Heterodontidae; genus Heterodontus; species Heterodontus francisci. The sequence continues at coordinate 54,674,108 of NC_090402.1, forward strand.
CACCAGTACCGCACCCCGGTGTTATACAGAGACAGCCCTCTCCCCACCAGTACTGCACCCCAGTGTTATACAGTAACAGACCTCTCCCCACCAGTACAGCACCCCGGTGTTATACAGAGACAGACCTGTCCCCACCAGTACCGCACCCCGGTGTTATACAGAGACAGACCTGTCCCCACCAGTACTGCACCCCGGTGTTATACAGAGACAGACCTGTCCCCACCAGTACTGCACCCCAGTGTTATACAGAGACAGACCTCTCCCCACCAGTATCCTACCCAAGTGTTATACAGAGACAGACCTCTCCCCACCAGTACTGCACCCGACTGTTACACAGTGACAGACCTGTCCCCACCAGTACTGCACCCCGGAGTTATACAGAGACAGACGTGTCCCCACCAGTACTGCACCCCAGTGTTATACAGTGACAGACCTCTCACCACCAGTATCCTACCCCAGTGTCATACAGAGACAGACGTCTCCGCACCAGTACTGCACCCGAGTGTTATACAGAGACAGACCTCTCCCCACCAGTACTGCACCCCGGTGTTATACAGAGACAGACCTGTCCCCACCAGTACTGCACCCCAGTGTTATACAGAGATAGACCTGTCCCCACCAGTACTGCACCCCGGTGTTATACAGAGACAGACCTGTCCCCACCAGTACTGCACCCCGGTGTTATACAGAGATAGACCTGTCCCCACCAGTACTGCACCCCGGTGTTATACAGAGACAGACCTGTCCCCACCAGTACTGCACCCCGGTGTTATACAGAGACGGACCTGTCCCGACCAGTTCTGCACCCCGGTGTTATACAGAGACAGACCTGTCCCCACCAGTACTGCACCCCAGTGCTATACAGTGACAGACCTCTCCCCACCAGTACTGCACCCGGTGTTATACAGAGACAGACCTCACCCCACCAGTACTGCACCCCGTTGTTAAACAGAGACAGACCTGTCCCCACCAGTACTGCACCCCAGTGTTATACAGTGACAGACCTCTCCCCACCAGTACTGCACCCCGGTGTTATACAGAGACAGACCTGTCCCCACCAGTACTGCACCCCAGTGTTATACAGTGACAGACCACTCCCCACCAGTACTGCACCCCGGTGTTATACAGAGACAGACCTGTCCCCACCAGTACTGCACCCCAGTGTGAGACAGTGACAGACCTCTCCCCACCAGTACTGCACCCGTTGTTATACAGAGACAGACCTCTCCCCACCAGTACTGCACCCCAGTGTTATACAGTGACAGACCACTCCCCACCAGTACTGCACCCCGTTGTTATACAGAGACAGACCTGTCCCGACCAGTACTGCACCCCAGTGTTATACAGTGACAGACCTCTCCCCACCAGTATCCTACCCTAGTGTTATACAGAGACAGACCTGTCCCCACCAGTACTGCACCCCAGTGTTAAACAGAGACAGACCTCTCCCCACCAGTATCCTACCCTAGTGTTATACAGAGACAGACCTGTCCCCACCAGTACTGCACCCCAGTGTTATACAGTGACAGACCTCTCCCCACCAGTATCCTACCCTAGTGTTATACAGAGACAGACCTGTCCCCACCAGTACTGCACCCCAGTGTTATACAGTGACAGACCTCTCCCCACCAGTATCCTACCCTAGTGTTGTACAGAGACAGACCAGTACCCACCAGCACTGCACCCCAATGTTGTACAGAGACAGACCTCTCCCCACCAGTATCCTACCCCAGTGTTATACAGAGACAGACCTGTCCCCACCAGTACTGCACCCCGGTGTTATACAGAGACAGACCTGACCCCACCAGTACTGCACCCCGGAGTTATACAGAGACATACCTGTCCCCATCAGTACTGCACCCCGGTGTTATACAGTGACAGACCTCTCCCCACCAGTATCCTACCCCAGTGTTATACAGAGACAGACCTCTCCCCACCAGTACTGCACCCCAGTGTTATACAGAGACAGACCTCTCCCCACCAGTACTGCACCCCAGTGTTATACAGAGACAGACCTCTCCCCACCAGTATCCTACCCTAGTGTTATACAGAGACAGACCTGTCCCCACCAGTACTGCACCCCGGTGTTATACAGAGACAGACCTCTCCCCACCAGTACTGCACCCCACTGTTATACAGAGACAGACCTCTCCCCACCAGTACTGCACCCCAGTGTTATACAGAGACAGCCCTGTCACCACCAGTACTGCAACCCGGTGTTATACAGAGACAGACCTGTCCCCACAAGTACTGCACCCCGGTGTTATACAGAGACAGACCTCTCCCCACCAGTATCCTACCCCAGTGTTATACAGAGACAGACCTGTCCCCACCAGTACTGCACCCCGGTGTTACACAGAGACAGACCTGTCCCCACCAGTACTGCACCCCAGTGTTATACAGAGACAGACCTCTCCCCACCCGTATCCTACCCTGAAGTTATACAGAGACAGACCGCTCCCCACCAGTATCCTACCCCAGTGTTATACAGAGACAGACCTGTCCCCACCAGTAATGCACCCCAGTGTTATACAGGGACAGACCTGTCCCCACCAGTATCCTACCCCAGTGTTATACAGAGACAGACCTGTCCCCACCAGTACTGCACCCCGGTGTTATACAGAGACAGAACTGTTTCCACCAGGACTGCACCGCGGTGTTATACAGAGACAGACCTGTCCCCACCAGTAATGCACCCCAGTGTTATACAGGGACAGACCTGTCCCCACCAGTATCCTACCCCAGTGTTATACAGAGACAGACCTGTCCCCACCAGTAATGCACCCCAGTGTTATACAGGGACAGACCTGTCCCCACCAGTATCCTACCCCAGTGTTATACAGAGACAGACCTGTCCCCACCAGTACTGCACCCCGGTGTTATACAGAGACAGACCTGTCCCCACCAGTACTGCACCCCAGTGATATACAGAGACAGACCTGACCCTACCATTACTGCACCCCGGTGTTATACAGAGACAGACCTGTCCCCACCAGTACTGCACCCCAGTGTTATACAGAGACAGACCTCTCCCCACCAGTACTGCACCCCGGTGTTATACAGAGACAGACCTGTCCCCACCAGTACTGCACCCCGGTGTTATACAGAGACAGACCTGTCCCCACCAGTACTGCACCCCAGTGTTATACAGAGACAGACCTCTCCCCACCAGTACTGCACACCAGTGTTATACAGAGACAGACCTGTCCCCACCAGTACTGCACCCCAGTGTTATACAGAGACAGACCTGTCCCCACCAGTACTGCACCCCAGTGTTATACAGAGACAGACCTCTCCCCACCAGTACTGCACCCCAGTGTTATACAGAGACAGACCTGTCCCCACCAGTACTGCACCCCAGTGTTATGCAGAGACAGACCTGTCCCCACCAGTACTGCACCCCGGTGTTATACAGAGACAGACCTGTCCCCACCAGTACTGCACCCCGGTGTTATAGAGACAGACCTGTCCCCACCAGTACTGCACCCCGGTGTTATACAGAGACAGACCTGTCCCCACCAGTACTGCACCCCAGTGCTATACAGTGACAGACCTCTCCCCACCAGTACTGCACCCGGTGTTCTACAGAGACAGACCTGTCCCCACCAGTACTGCACCCCAGTGATATACAGAGACAGACCTGACCCTACCAGTACTGCACCCCGGTGTTATACAGAGACAGACCTGTCCCCACCAGTACTGCACCCCAGTGTTATACAGAGACAGACCTCTCCCCACCAGTACTGCACCCCGGTGTTATACAGAGACAGACCTGTCCCCACCAGTACTGCACCCCGGTGTTATACAGAGACAGACCTGTCCCCACCAGTACTGCACCCCGGTGTTATAGAGACAGACCTGTCCCCACCAGTACTGCACCCCGGTGTTATACAGAGACAGACCTGTCCCCACCAGTACTGCACCCCAGTGCTATACAGTGACAGACCTATCCCCACCAGTACTGCACCCGGTGTTATACAGAGAAAGACCTCTCCCCACCAGTACTGCACCCCGTTGTTAAACAGAGACAGACCTGTCCCCACCAGTACTGCACCCCAGTGTTATACAGTGACAGACCTCTCCCCACCAGTACTGCACCCCGGTGTTATACAGAGACAGACCTCTCCCCACCAGTACTGCAGCCCAGTGTTATACAGAGACAGACCTCTCCCCACCAGTATCCTACCCCAGTGTTATACAGAGACAGACCTGTCCCCACCAGTACTGCACCCCGGTGTTATAGAGACAGACCTGTCCCCACCAGTACTGCACCCCGGTGTTATACAGAGACAGACCTCTCCCCACCAGTATCCTACCCCAGTGTTATACAGAGACAGACCTGTCCCCACCAGTACTGCACCCCGGTGTTACACAGAGACAGACCTGTCCCCACCAGTACTGCAGCCCAGTGTTATACAGAGACAGACCTCTCCCCACCAGTATCCTACCCCAGTGTTATACAGAGACAGACCTGTCCCCACCAGTACTGCACCCCAGTGTTATACAGAGACAGACCTCTCCCCACCCGTATCCTACCCTGAAGTTATACAGAGACAGACCGCTCCCCACCAGTATCCTACCCCAGTGTTATACAGAGACAGACCTGTCCCCACCAGTATCCTACCCAAGTGTTATACAGAGACAGACCTCTCCCCACCAGTACTGCACCCGACTGTTACACAGTGACAGACCTGTCCCCACCAGTACTGCACCCCGGAGTTATACAGAGACAGACGTGTCCCCACCAGTACTGCACCCCAGTGTTATACAGTGACAGACCTCTCACCACCAGTATCCTACCCCAGTGTCATACAGAGACAGACGTCTCCGCACCAGTACTGCACCCGAGTGTTATACAGAGACAGACCTCTCCCCACCAGTACTGCACCCCGGTGTTATACAGAGACAGACCTGTCCCCACCAGTACTGCACCCCAGTGTTATACAGAGATAGACCTGTCCCCACCAGTACTGCACCCCGGTGTTATACAGAGACAGACCTGTCCCCACCAGTACTGCACCCCGGTGTTATACAGAGATAGACCTGTCCCCACCAGTACTGCACCCCGGTGTTATACAGAGACAGACCTGTCCCCACCAGTACTGCACCCCGGTGTTATACAGAGACGGACCTGTCCCGACCAGTTCTGCACCCCGGTGTTATACAGAGACAGACCTGTCCCCACCAGTACTGCACCCCAGTGCTATACAGTGACAGACCTCTCCCCACCAGTACTGCACCCGGTGTTATACAGAGACAGACCTCACCCCACCAGTACTGCACCCCGTTGTTAAACAGAGACAGACCTGTCCCCACCAGTACTGCACCCCAGTGTTATACAGTGACAGACCTCTCCCCACCAGTACTGCACCCCGGTGTTATACAGAGACAGACCTGTCCCCACCAGTACTGCACCCCAGTGTTATACAGTGACAGACCTCTCCCCACCAGTACTGCACCCCGGTGTTATACAGAGACAGACCTGTCCCCACCAGTACTGCACCCCAGTGTGAGACAGTGACAGACCTCTCCCCACCAGTACTGCACCCGTTGTTATACAGAGACAGACCTCTCCCCACCAGTACTGCACCCCAGTGTTATACAGTGACAGACCACTCCCCACCAGTACTGCACCCCGTTGTTATACAGAGACAGACCTGTCCCGACCAGTACTGCACCCCAGTGTTATACAGTGACAGACCTCTCCCCACCAGTATCCTACCCTAGTGTTATACAGAGACAGACCTGTCCCCACCAGTACTGCACCCCAGTGTTAAACAGAGACAGACCTCTCCCCACCAGTATCCTACCCTAGTGTTATACAGAGACAGACCTCTCCCCACCAGTACTGCACCCCAGTGTTATACAGAGACAGACCTCTCCCCACCAGTATCCTACCCTAGTGTTGTACAGAGACAGACCAGTACCCACCAGCACTGCACCCCAATGTTGTACAGAGACAGACCTCTCCCCACCAGTATCCTACCCCAGTGTTATACAGAGACAGACCTGTCCCCACCAGTACTGCACCCCGGTGTTATACAGAGACAGACCTGACCCCACCAGTACTGCACCCCGGAGTTATACAGAGACATACCTGTCCCCATCAGTACTGCACCCCGGTGTTATACAGTGACAGACCTCTCCCCACCAGTATCCTACCCCAGTGTTATACAGAGACAGACCTCTCCCCACCAGTACTGCACCCCAGTGTTATACAGAGACAGACCTCTCCCCACCAGTACTGCACCCCAGTGTTATACAGAGACAGACCTCTCCCCACCAGTATCCTACCCTAGTGTTATACAGAGACAGACCTGTCCCCACCAGTACTGCACCCCGGTGTTATACAGAGACAGACCTCTCCCCACCAGTACTGCACCCCACTGTTATACAGAGACAGACCTCTCCCCACCAGTACTGCACCCCAGTGTTATACAGAGACAGCCCTGTCACCACCAGTACTGCAACCCGGTGTTATACAGAGACAGACCTGTCCCCACAAGTACTGCACCCCGGTGTTATACAGAGACAGACCTCTCCCCACCAGTACTGCAGCCCAGTGTTATACAGAGACAGACCTCTCCCCACCAGTATCCTACCCCAGTGTTATACAGAGACAGACCTGTCCCCACCAGTACTGCACCCCGGTGTTACACAGAGACAGACCTGTCCCCACCAGTACTGCACCCCAGTGTTGTACAGAGACAGACCTCTCCCCACCCGTATCCTACCCTGAAGTTATACAGAGACAGACCGCTCCCCACCAGTATCCTACCCCAGTGTTATACAGAGACAGACCTGTCCCCACCAGTAATGCACCCCAGTGTTATACAGGGACAGACCTGTCCCCACCAGTATCCTACCCCAGTGTTATACAGAGACAGACCTGTCCCCACCAGTACTGCACCCCGGTGTTATACAGAGACAGAACTGTTTCCACCAGGACTGCACCGCGGTGTTATACAGAGACAGACCTGTCCCCACCAGTAATGCACCCCAGTGTTATACAGGGACAGACCTGTCCCCACCAGTATCCTACCCCAGTGTTATACAGAGACAGACCTGTCCCCACCAGTAATGCACCCCAGTGTTATACAGGGACAGACCTGTCCCCACCAGTATCCTACCCCAGTGTTATACAGAGACAGACCTGTCCCCACCAGTACTGCACCCCGGTGTTATACAGAGACAGACCTGTCCCCACCAGTACTGCACCCCAGTGATATACAGAGACAGACCTGACCCTACCAGTACTGCACCCCGGTGTTATACAGAGACAGACCTGTCCCCACCAGTACTGCACCCCAGTGTTATACAGAGACAGACCTCTCCCCACCAGTACTGCACCCCAGTGTTATACAGAGACAGACCTGTCCCCACCAGTACTGCACCCCGGTGTTATACAGAGACAGACCTGTCCCCACCAGTACTGCACCCCGGTGTTATACAGAGACAGACCTGTCCCCACCAGTACTGCACCCCAGTGTTATACAGAGACAGACCTCTCCCCACCAGTACTGCACCCCAGTGTTATACAGAGACAGACCTGTCCCCACCAGTACTGCACCCCAGTGTTATACAGAGACAGACCTGTCCCCACCAGTACTGCACCCCAGTGTTATACAGAGACAGACCTCTCCCCACCAGTACTGCACCCCAGTGTTATACAGAGACAGACCTGTCCCCACCAGTACTGCACCCCAGTGTTATGCAGAGACAGACCTGTCCCCACCAGTACTGCACCCCGGTGTTATACAGAGACAGACCTGTCCCCACCAGTACTGCACCCCGGTGTTATAGAGACAGACCTGTCCCCACCAGTACTGCACCCCGGTGTTATACAGAGACAGACCTGTCCCCACCAGTACTGCACCCCAGTGCTATACAGTGACAGACCTCTCCCCACCAGTACTGCACCCGGTGTTCTACAGAGACAGACCTGTCCCCACCAGTACTGCACCCCAGTGATATACAGAGACAGACCTGACCCTACCAGTACTGCACCCCGGTGTTATACAGAGACAGACCTGTCCCCACCAGTACTGCACCCCAGTGTTATACAGAGACAGACCTCTCCCCACCAGTACTGCACCCCGGTGTTATACAGAGACAGACCTGTCCCCACCAGTACTGCACCCCGGTGTTATACAGAGACAGACCTGTCCCCACCAGTACTGCACCCCGGTGTTATAGAGACAGACCTGTCCCCACCAGTACTGCACCCCGGTGTTATACAGAGACAGACCTGTCCCCACCAGTACTGCACCCCAGTGCTATACAGTGACAGACCTGTCCCCACCAGTACTGCACCCGGTGTTATACAGAGACAGACCTCTCCCCACCAGTACTGCACCCCGTTGTTAAACAGAGACAGACCTGTCCCCACCAGTACTGCACCCCAGTGTTATACAGTGACAGACCTCTCCCCACCAGTACTGCACCCCGGTGTTATACAGAGACAGACCTCTCCCCACCAGTACTGCAGCCCAGTGTTATACAGAGACAGACCTCTCCCCACCAGTATCCTACCCCAGTGTTATACAGAGACAGACCTGTCCCCACCAGTACTGCACCCCGGTGTTATAGAGACAGACCTGTCCCCACCAGTACTGCACCCCGGTGTTATACAGAGACAGACCTCTCCCCACCAGTATCCTACCCCAGTGTTATACAGAGACAGACCTGTCCCCACCAGTACTGCACCCCGGTGTTACACAGAGACAGACCTGTCCCCACCAGTACTGCAGCCCAGTGTTATACAGAGACAGACCTCTCCCCACCAGTATCCTACCCCAGTGTTATACAGAGACAGACCTGTCCCCACCAGTACTGCACCCCAGTGTTATACAGAGACAGACCTCTCCCCACCCGTATCCTACCCTGAAGTTATACAGAGACAGACCGCTCCCCACCAGTATCCTACCCCAGTGTTATACAGAGACAGACCTGTCCCCACCAGTAATGCACCCCAGTGTTATACAGGGACAGACCTGTCCCCACCAGTATCCTACCCCAGTGTTATACAGAGACAGACCTGTCCCCACCAGTACTGCACCCCGGTGTTATACAGAGACAGAACTGTTTCCACCAGGACTGCACCGCGGTGTTATACAGAGACAGACCTGTCCCCACCAGTAATGCACCCCAGTGTTATACAGGGACAGACCTGTCCCCACCAGTATCCTACCCCAGTGTTATACAGAGACAGACCTGTCCCCACCAGTAATGCACCCCAGTGTTATACAGGGACAGACCTGTCCCCACCAGTACTGCACCCCAGTGATATACAGAGACAGACCTGACCCCACCAGTACTGCACCCCAGTGTTATACAGAGACAGACCTCTCCCCACCAGTACTGCACCCCGGTGTTATACAGAGACAGACCTGTCCCCACCAGTACTGCACCCCAGTGTTATACAGAGACAGACCTGTCCCCACCAGTACTGCACCCCGGTGTTATACAGAGACAGACCTGTCCCCACCAGTACTGCACCCCGGTGTTATACAGAGACAGACCTGTCCCCACCAGTACTGCACCCCGGTGTTATAGAGACAGACCTGTCCCCACCAGTACTGCACCCCGGTGTTATACAGAGACAGACCTGTCCCCACCAGTACTGCACCCCAGTGCTATACAGCGACAGACCTCTCCCCACCAGTACTGCACCCGGTGTTATACAGAGACAGACCTCTCCCCACCAGTACTGCACCCCGTTGTTAAACAGAGACAGACCTGTCCCCACCAGTACTGCACCCCAGTGTTATACAGTGACAGACCTCTCCCCACCAGTACTGCACCCCGGTGTTATACAGAGACAGACCTGTCCCCACCACTACTGCATCCCAGTGTTATACAGTGACAGACCTGTCCCCACCAGCACTGCACCCCGGTGTTATACAGAGACAGACCTGTCCCCACCAGTACTGCACCCCAGTGTTATACAGTGACAGACCTGTCCCCACCAGTACTGCACCCCGGTGTTATACAGAGACAGACCTGTCCCCACCAGTACTGCACCCCAGTGTTATACAGAGACAGACCTGTCCCCACCAGTACTGCACCCCAGTGTTATACAGTGACAGACCTCTCCCCACCAGTACTGCACCCGTTGTTATACAGAGACAGACCTGTCCCCACCAGTACTGCACCCCAGTGTTAAACAGAGACAGACCGCTCCCCACCAGTATCCTACCCTAGTGTTGTACAGAGACAGACCAGTACCCACCAGCACTGCACCCCAATGTTGTACAGAGACAGACCTGTCCCCACCAGTACTGCACCCCGGTGTTATACAGTGACAGACCTCTCCCCACCAGTACTGCACCCCGGTGTTATACAGAGACAGACCTCTCCCCACCAGTACTGCACCCCGGTGTTATACAGAGACAGCCCTCTCCCCACCAGTACTGCACCCCAGTGTTATACAGTAACAGACCTGTCCCCACCAGTACAGCACCCCGGTGTTATACAGAGACAGACCTCTCCCCACCAGTACTGCACCCCAGTGTTATACAGAGACAGACCTGTCCCCACCAGTACCGCACCCCGGTGTTATACAGAGACAGACCTGTCCCCACCAGTACTGCACCCCGGTGTTATACAGTGACAGACCTGTCCCCACCAGTACTGCACCCCGGTGTTATACAGAGACAGACCTGTCCCCACCAGTACTGCACCCCAGTGTTATACAGAGACAGACCTCTCCCCACCAGTATCCTACCCAAGTGTTATACAGAGACAGACCTCTCCCCACCAGTACTGCACCCGACTGTTACACAGTGACAGACCTGTCCCCACCAGTACTGCACCCCGGTGTTATACAGAGACAGACGTGTCCCCACCAGTACTGCACCCCAGTGTTATACAGTGACAGACCTCTCACCACCAGTATCCTACCCCAGTGTCATACAGAGACAGACGTCTCCGCACCAGTACTGCACCCGAGTGTTATACAGAGACAGACCTCTCCCCACCAGTACTGCACCCCACTGTTATACAGAGACAGACCTCTCCCCACCAGTATCCTACCCTAGTGTTATACAGAGACAGACCTGTCCCCAGCAGTACTGCACCCCGGTGTTATACAGAGACAGACCTCTCCCCACCAGTACTGCACCCCAGTGTTAAACAGAGACAAACCGCTCCCCACCAGTATCCTACCCTAGTATTATACAGAGACAGACCTGTCCCCACCAGTACTGCACCCCAGTGTTAAACAGAGACAGACCGCTCCCCACCAGTATCCTACCCTAGTGTTATACAGAGACAGACCAGTACCCACCAGCACTGCACCCCAATGTTGTACAGAGACAGACCTCTCCCGACCAGTATCCTACCCCAGTGTTATACAGAGACAGACCTGTCCCCACCAGTACTGCACCCCGGTGGTATACAGAGACAGACCTGTCCCCACCAGGACTGCACCCCGGTGTTATACAGAGACAGACCTCTCCCCACCAGTACTGCACCCCAGTGTTATACAGAGACAGACCTCTCCCCACCAGTATCCTACCCCAGTGTTATACAGAGACAGACCTGTCCCCACCAGTACTGCACCCCGGTGTTACACAGAGACAGACCTGTCCCCACCAGTACTGCACCGCAGTGTTTTACAGAGACAGACCTCTCCCCTCCCGTATCCTACCCTGAAGTTATACAGAGACAGACCGCTCCCCACCAGTATCCTACCCCAGTGTTATACAGAGACAGACCTGTCCCCACCAGTACTGCACCCCAGTGTTATACAGAGACAGACCTGTCCCCACCAGTATCCTACCCCAGTGTTATACAGAGACAGACCTGTCCCCACCAGTACTGCACCCCGGTGTTATACAGAGACAGACCTGTTTCCACCAGTACTGCACCGCGGTGTTATACAGAGACAGACCTGTCCCCACCAGTACTGTACCCCAGTGTTAAACAGAGACAGACCTGTCCCCACCAGTACTGCACCCCGGTGTTATACAGAGACAGACCTGTCCCCACCAGTACTGCACCCCAGTGTTATACAGAGACAGACCTGTCCCTACCAGTACTGCACCCCGGTGTTATACAGAGACAGACCTGTCCCCACCAGTACTGCACCCCGGTGTTATAGAGACAGACCTGTCCCCACCAGTACTGCACCCCGGTGTTATACAGAGACAGACCTGTCCCCACCAGTACTGCACCCCAGTGTTATACAGTGACAGACCTCTCCCCACCAGTATCCTACCCCAGTGTTATACAGAGACAGACCTCTCCCCACCAGTACTGCACCCCGGAGTTATACAGAGACAGACCTCTCCCCACCAGTACTGCACCCCGGAGTTATACAGAGACAGACCTGACCCCACCAATACTGCACCCCGGTGTTATACAGAGACAGACCTGTCCCCACCAGTACTGCACCCCAGTGTTATACAGTGACAGACCTCTCCCCACCAGTATCCTACCCCAGTGTTATACAGAGACAGACCTCTCCCCACCAGTACTGCACCCCGGAGTTATACAGAGACAGACCTCTCCCCACCAGTACTGCACCCCAGTCTTATACAGAGACAGACCTCTCCCCACCAGTATCCTACCCTAGTGTCATACAGAGACAGACCTGTCCCCACCAGTACTGCACCCCGGTGTTATACAGAGACAGACCTCTCCCCACCAGTACTGCACCCCGGAGTTATACAGAGACAGACCTCTCCCCACCAGTACTGCACCCCAGTCTTATACAGAGACAGACCTCTCCCCACCAGTATCCTACCCTAGTGTCATACAGAGACAGACCTGTCCCCACCAGTACTGCACCCCGGTGTTATACAGAGACAGACCTCTCCCCTCCCGTATCCTACCCTGAAGTTATACAGAGACAGACCGCTCCCCACCAGTATCCTACACCAGTGTTATACAGAGACAGACCTGTCCCCACCAGTACTGCACCCCAGTGTTATACAGAGACAGACCTGTCCCCACCAGTACTGCACCGCGGTGTTATACAGAGACAGACCTGTCCCCACCAGTACTGCACCCCGGTGTTATACAGAGACAGACCTGTCCCCACCAGTACTGCACCCCGGTGTTATACAGAGACAGACCTGTCCCCACCAGTACTGCACCCCAGTGATATACAGAGACAGACCTGACCCTACCAGTACTGCACCCCGGTGTTATACAGAGACAGACCTGTCCCCACCAGTACTGCACCCCAGTGTTATACAGAGACAGACCTCTCCCCACCAGTACTGCACCCCGGTGTTATACAGAGACAGACCTGTCCCCACCAGTACTGCACCCCGGTGTTATACAGAGACAGACCTCTCCCCACCAGTACTGCACCCCGGTGTTATACAGAGACAGACCTGTCCCCACCAGTACTGCACCCTGGTGTTATACAGAGACAGACCTGTCCCCACCAGTACTGCACCCCGGTGTTATAGAGACAGACCTGTCCCCACCAGTACTGCACCCCAGTGTTATACAGTGACAGACCTCTCCCCACCAGTATCCTACCCCAGCGTTATACAGAGACAGACCTCTCCCCACCAGTACTGCACCCCGGAGTTATACAGAGACAGACCTCTCCCCACCAGTACTGCACCCCAGTGTTATACAGAGACAGACCTCTCCCCACCAGTATCCTACCCCAGCGTTATACAGAGACAGACCTCTCCCCACCAGTACTGCACCCCGGAGTTATACAGAGACAGACCTCTCCCCACCAGTACTGCACCCCAGTGTTATACAGAGACAGACCTCTCCCCACCAGTATCCTACCCTAGTGTCATACAGAGACAGACCTCTCCCCACCAGTACTGCACCCCACTGTTATACAGAGACAGACCTCTCCCCACCAGTACTGCACCCCAGTGTTATACAGAGACAGCCCTGTCCCCACCAGTACTGCAACCCGGTGTTATCCAGAGACAGACCTGTCCCCACAAGTACTGCACCCCGGTGTTATACAGAGACAGACCTGTCCCCACCAGTACTGCATCCCAGTGTTATACAGTGACAGACCTGTCCCCACCAGCACTGCACCCCGGTGTTATACAGAGACAGACCTGTCCCCACCAGTACTGCACCCCAGTGTTATACAGTGACAGACCTGTCCCCACCAGTACTGCACCCCGGTGTTATACAGAGACAGACCTGTCCCCACCAGTACTGCACCCCAGTGTTATACAGAGACAGACCTGTCCCCACCAGTACTGCACCCCAGTGTTATACAGTGACAGACCTCTCCCCACCAGTACTGCACCCGTTGTTATACAGAGACAGACCTGTCCCCACCAGTACTGCACCCCAGTGTTAAACAGAGACAGACCTCTCCCCACCAGTATCCTACCCAAGTGTTATACAGAGACAGACCTCTCCCCACCAGTACTGCACCCGACTGTTACACAGTGACAGACCTGTCCCCACCAGTACTGCACCCCGGTGTTATACAGTGACAGACCTCTCCCCACCAGTACTGCACCCCAGTGTTATACAGTGACAGACCTCTCACCACCAGTATCCTACCCCAGTGTCATACAGAGATAGACGTCTCCGCACCAGTACTGCACCCGAGTGTTATACAGAGACAGACCTCTCCCCACCAGTACTGCACCCCACTGTTATACAGAGACAGACTTCTCCCCACCAGTATCCTACCCTAGTGTTATACAGAGACAGACCTGTCCCCAGCAGTACTGCACCCCGGTGTTATACAGAGACAGACCTCTCCCCACCAGTACTGCACCCCAGTGTTAAACAGAGACAGACCGCTCCCCACCAGTATCCTACCCTAGTGTTATACAGAGACAGACCTGTCCCCACCAGTACTGCACCCCAGTGTTAAACAGAGACAGACCGCTCCCCACCAGTATCCTACCCTAGTGTTATACAGAGACAGACCAGTACCCACCAGCACTGCACCCCAATGTTGTACAGAGACAGACCTCTCCCGACCAGTATCCTACCCCAGTGTTATAGAGACAGACCTGTCCCCACCAGTACTGCACCCCGGTGGTATACAGAGACAGACCTGTCCCCACCAGGACTGCACCCCGGTGTTATACAGAGACAGACCTCTCCCCACCAGTACTGCACCCCAGTGTTATACAGAGACAGACCTCTCCCCACCAGTATCCTACCCCAGTGTTATACAGAGACAGACCTGTCCCCACCAGTACTGCACCCCGGTGTTACACAGAGACAGACCTGTCCCCACCAGTACTGCACCCCAGTGTTTTACAGAGACAGACCTCTCCCCTCCCGTATCCTACCCTGAAGTTATACAGAGACAGACCGCTCCCCACCAGTATCCTACCCCAGTGTTATACAGAGACAGACCTGTCCCCACCAGTACTGCACCCCAGTGTTATACAGAGACAGACCTGTCCCCACCAGTATCCTACCCCAGTGTTATACAGAGACAAACCTGTCCCCACCAGTACTGCACCCCGGTGTTATACAGAGACTGACCTGTTTCCACCAGTACTGCACCGCGGTGTTATACAGAGACAGACCTGTCCCCACCAGTACTGCACCCCAGTGATATACAGAGACAGACCTGACCCTACCAGTACTGCACCCCGGTGTTATACAGAGACAGACCTGTCCCCACCAGTACTGTACCCCAGTGTTATACAGAGACAGACCTCTCCCCACCAGTACTGCACCCCGGTGTTATACAGAGACAGACCTGTCCCCACCAGTA
Source organism: Heterodontus francisci (assembly GCF_036365525.1). NCBI lineage: Eukaryota > Metazoa > Chordata > Chondrichthyes > Heterodontiformes > Heterodontidae > Heterodontus > Heterodontus francisci. The sequence goes on from NC_090402.1 coordinate 54,689,793, forward strand.
CTGCACCCCAGTGTTATACAGAGACAGACCTGTCCCTACCAGTACTGCACCCCGGTGTTATACAGAGACAGACCTGTCCCCACCAGTACTGCACCCCAGTGTTATACAGAGACAGACCTGCCCCACCAGTACTGCACCCCGGTGTTATACAGAGACAGACCTGTCCCCACCAGTACTGCACCCCAGTGTTATACAGAGACAGACCTGCCCCACCAGTACTGCACCCCGGTGTTATACAGAGACAGACCTGTCCCCACCAGTACTGCACCCCAGTGTTATACAGAGACAGACCTGTCCCTACCAGTACTGCACCCCGGTGTTATAGAGACAGACCTGTCCCCACCAGTACTGCACCCTGGTGTTATACAGAGACAGACCTGACCCCACCAGTACTGCACCCCGGTGTTATACAGAGACAGACCTGTCCCCACCAGTACTGCACCCCAGTGTTATACAGTGACAGACCTCTCCCCACCAGTATCCTACCCCAGTGTTATACAGAGACAGACCTCTCCCCACCAGTACTGCACCCCGGAGTTATACAGAGACAGACCTCTCCCCACCAGTACTGCACCCCAGTGTTATACAGAGACAGACCTCTCCCCACCAGTATCCTACCCTAGTGTCATACAGAGACAGACCTGTCCCCACCAGTACTGCACCCCGGTGTTATACAGAGACAGACCTCTCCCCACCAGTACTGCACCCCACTGTTATACAGAGACAGACATCTCCCCACCAGTACTGCACCCCAGTGTTATACAGAGACAGCCCTGTCCCCACCAGTACTGCAACCCGGTGTTATCCAGAGACAGACCTGTCCCCACAAGTACTGCACCCCGGTGTTATACAGAGACAGACCTCTCCCCTCCCGTATCCTACCCTGAAGTTATACAGAGACAGACCTCTCCCCACCAGTATCCGACCCCAGTGTTATACAGAGACAGACCTGTCCCCACCAGTACTGCACCCCGGTGTTACACAGAGACAGACCTGTCCCCACCAGTACTGCACCCCAGTGTTATACAGAGACAGACCTCTCCCCACCCGTATCCTACCCTGAAGTTATACAGAGACAGACCGCTCCCCACCAGTATCCTACCCCAGTGTTATACAGAGACAGACCTGTCCCCACCAGTACTGCACCCCAGTGTTATACAGAGACAGACCTGTCCCCACCAGTATCCTACCCCAGTGTTATACAGAGACAGACCTGTCCCCACCAGTACTGCACCCCAGTGTGAGACAGTGACAGACCTCTCCCCACCAGTACTGCACCTGTTGTTATACAGAGACAGACCTCTCCCCACCAGTACTGCACCCCGTTGTTATACAGAGACAGACCTGTCCCGACCAGTACTGCACCCCAGTGTTATACAGTGACAGACCTCTCCCCACCAGTATCCTACCCTAGTGTTATACAGAGACAGACCTGTCCCCACCAGTACTGCACCCCAGTGTTAAACAGAGACAGACCGCTCCCCACCAGTATCCTACCCTAGTGTTGTACAGAGACAGACCAGTACCCACCAGCACTGCACCCCAATGTTGTACAGAGACAGACCTCTCCCCACCAGTATCCTACCCCAGTGTTATACAGAGACAGACCTGTCCCCACCAGTACTGCACCCCGGTGGTATACAGAGACAGACCTGTCCCCACCAGTACTGCACCCCGGTGGTATACAGAGACAGACCTGTCCCCACCAGTACTCCACCCCGGTGATATACAGAGACATACCTGTCCCCATCAGTACTGCACCCCGGTGTTATACAGTGACAGACCTCTCCCCACCAGTATCCTACCCCAGTGTTATACAGAGACAGACCTCTCCCCACCAGTACTGCACCCCAGTGTTATACAGAGACAGACCTCTCCCCACCAGTACTGCACCCCAGTGTTATACAGAGACAGACCTCTCCCCACCAGTACTGCACCCCGGTGTTATACAGAGACAGATTTCTCCCCACCAGTACTGCACCCCACTGTTATACAGAGACAGACCTCTCCCCACCAGTACTGCACCCCAGTGTTATACAGAGACAGCCCTGTCACCACCAGTACTGCACCCCGGTGTTATACAGAGACAGACCTCTCCCCACCAGTACTGCAGCCCAGTGTTATACAGAGACAGACATCTCCCCACCAGTATCCTACCCCAGTGTTATACAGAGACAGACCTGTCCCCACCAGTACTGCACCCCGGTGTTACACAGAGGCAGACCTGTCCCCACCAGTACTGCACCCCAGTGTTATACAGAGACAGACCTCTCCCCACCCGTATCCTACCCTGAAGTTATACAGAGACAGACCGCTCCCCACCAGTATCCTACCCCAGTGTTATACAGAGACAGACCTGTCCCCACCAGTAATGCACCCCAGTGTTATACAGGGACAGACCTGTCCCCACCAGTATCCTACCCTGAAGTTATACAGAGACAGACCGCTCCCCACCAGTATCCTACCCCAGTGTTATACAGAGACAGACCTGTCCCCACCAGTACTGCACCCCAGTGTTATACAGAGACAGACCTGTCCCCACCAGTACTGCACCCCAGTGTTATACAGAGACAGACCTCTCCCCACCCGTATCCTACCCTGAAGTTATACAGAGACAGACCGCTCCCCACCAGTATCCTACCCCAGTGTTATACAGAGACAGACCTGTCCCCACCAGTACTGCACCCCAGTGTTATACAGAGACAGACCTGTCCCCACCAGTACTGCACCCCAGTGTTATACAGAGACAGACCTCTCCCCACCAGCACTGCACCCCAGTGTTATACAGTGACAGACCTCTCCCCACCAGTACTGCACCCTTTGTTATACAGAGACAGACCTGTCCCCACCAGTACTGCACCCCAGTGTTAAACAGAGACAGACCGCTCCCCACCAGTATCCTACCCTAGTGTTGTACAGAGACAAACCAGTACCCACCAGCACTGCACCCCAATGTTGTACAGAGACAGACCTGTCCCCACCAGTACTGCACCCCGGTGTTATACAGTGACAGACCTCTCCCCACCAGTACTGCACCCCGGTGTTATACAGAGACAGACCTCTCCCCACCAGTACTGCACCCGACTGTTACACAGTGACAGACCTGTCCCCACCAGTACTGCACCCCGGTGTTATACAGAGACAGACGTGTCCCCACCAGTACTGCACCCCAGTGTTATACAGTGACAGACCTCTCACCACCAGTATCCTACCCCAGTGTCATACAGAGACAGACGTCTCCGCACCAGTACTGCACCCCACTGTTATACAGAGACAGACTTCTCCCCACCAGTATCCTACCCTAGTGTTATACAGAGACAGACCTGTCCCCAGCAGTACTGCACCCCGGTGTTATACAGAGACAGACCTCTCCCCACCAGTACTGCACCCCAGAGTTAAACAGAGACAGACCGCTCCCCACCAGTATCCTACCCTAGTGTTATACAGAGACAGACCTGTCCCCACCAGTACTGCACCCCAGTGTTAAACAGAGACAGACCGCTCCCCACCAGTATCCTACCCTAGTGTTATACAGAGACAGACCAGTACCCACCAGCACTGCACCCCAATGTTGTACAGAGACAGACCTCTCCCGACCAGTATCCTACCCCAGTGTTATACAGAGACAGACCTGTCCCCACCAGTACTGCACACCGGTGGTATACAGAGACAGACCTGTCCCCACCAGGACTGCACCCCGGTGTTATACAGAGACAGACCTCTCCCCACCAGTACTGCACCCCAGTGTTATACAGAGACAGACCTCTCCCCACCAGTATCCTACCCCAGTGTTATACAGAGACAGACCTGTCCCCACCAGTACTGCACCCCGGTGTTACACAGAGACAGACCTGTCCCCACCAGTACTGCACCCCAGTGTTTTACAGAGACAGACCTCTCCCCTCCCGTATCCTACCCTGAAGTTATACAGAGACAGACCGCTCCCCACCAGTATCCTACCCCAGTGTTATACAGAGACAGACCTGTCCCCACCAGTACTGCACCCCAGTGTTATACAGAGACAGACCTGTCCCCACCAGTATCCTACCCCAGTGTTATACAGAGACAAACCTGTCCCCACCAGTACTGCACCCCGGTGTTATACAGAGACAGACCTGTTTCCACCAGTACTGCACCGCGGTGTTATACAGAGACAGACCTGTCCCCACCAGTACTGCACCCCAGTGATATACAGAGACAGACCTGACCCTACCAGTACTGCACCCCGGTGTTATACAGAGACAGACCTGTCCCCACCAGTACTGTACCCCAGTGTTATACAGAGACAGACCTCTCCCCACCAGTACTGCACCCCGGTGTTATACAGAGACAGACCTGTCCCCACCAGTACTGCACCCCGGTGTTATAGAGACAGACCTGTCCCCACCAGTACTGCACCCCAGTGTTATACAGAGACAGACCTCTCCCCACCAGTACTGCACCCTGGTATTATACAGAGACAGACCTGACCCCACCAGTACTGCACCCCGGTGTTATACAGAGACAGACCTGTCCCCACCAGTACTGCACCCCGGTGTTATAGAGACAGACCTGTCCCCACCAGTACTGCACCCTGGTATTATACAGAGACAGACCTGTCCCCACCAGTACTGCACCCCGGTGTTATAGAGACAGACCTGACCCCACCAGTACTGCACCCCGGTGTTATACAGAGACAGACCTGTCCCCACCAGTACTGCACCCCAGTGTTATACAGTGACAGACCTCTCCCCACCAGTATCCTACCCCAGTGTTATACAGAGACAGACCTCTCCCCACCAGTACTGCACCCCGGAGTTATACAGAGACAGACCTCTCCCCACCAGTACTGCACCCCAGTGTTATACAGAGACAGACCTCTCCCCACCAGTATCCTACCCTAGTGTCATACAGAGACAGACCTGTCCCCACCAGTACTGCACCCCGGTGTTATACAGAGACAGACCTCTCCCCACCAGTACTGCACCCCACTGTTATACAGAGACAGACATCTCCCCACCAGTACTGCACCTCAGTGTTATACAGAGACAGCCCTGTCCCCACCAGTACTGCAACCCGGTGTTATCCAGAGACAGACCTGTCCCCACAAGTACTGCACCCCGGTGTTATACAGAGACAGACCTCTCCCCTCCCGTATCCTACCCCAGTGTTATACAGAGACAGACCTGTCCCCACCAGTACTGCACCCCGGTGTTACACAGAGACAGACCTGTCCCCACCAGTACTGCACCCCAGTGTTATACAGAGACAGACCTCTCCCCACCCGTATCCTACCCTGAAGTTATACAGAGACAGACCGCTCCCCACCAGTATCCTACCCCAGTGTTATACAGAGACAGACCTGTCCCCACCAGTACTGCACCCCAGTGTTATACAGAGACAGACCTGTCCCCACCAGTATCCTACCCCAGTGTTATACAGAGACAGACCTGTCCCCACCAGTACTGCACCCCAGTGTGAGACAGTGACAGACCTCTCCCCACCAGTACTGCACCTGTTGTTATACAGAGACAGACCTCTCCCCACCAGTACTGCACCCCGTTGTTATACAGAGACAGACCTGTCCCGACCAGTACTGCACCCCAGTGTTATACAGTGACAGACCGCTCCCCACCAGTATCCTACCCTAGTGTTGTACAGAGACAGACCAGTACCCACCAGCACTGCACCCCAATGTTGTACAGAGACAGACCTCTCCCCACCAGTATCCTACCCCAGTGTTATACAGAGACAGACCTGTCCCCACCAGTACTGCACCCCGGTGGTATACAGAGACAGACCTGTCCCCACCAGTACTGCACCCCGGTGGTATACAGAGACAGACCTGTCCCCACCAGTACTGCACCCCGGTGGTATACAGAGACAGACCTGTCCCCACCAGTACTGCACCCCGGAGTTATACAGAGACATACCTGTCCCCATCAGTACTGCACCCCGGTGTTATACAGTGACAGACCTCTCCCCACCAGTATCCTACCCCAGTGTTATACAGAGACAGACCTCTCCCCACCAGTACTGCACCCCAGTGTTATACAGAGACAGACCTCTCCCCACCAGTACTGCACCCCAGTGTTATACAGAGACAGACCTCTCCCCACCAGTACTGCACCCCGGTGTTATACAGAGACAGACCTCTCCCCACCAGTACTGCACCCCACTGTTATACAGAGACAGACCTCTCCCCACCAGTACTGCACCCCAGTGTTATACAGAGACAGCCCTGTCACCACCAGTACTGCAACCCGGTGTTATACAGAGACAGACCTGTCCCCACAAGTACTGCACCCCGGTGTTATACAGAGACAGACCTCTCCCCACCAGTACTGCAGCCCAGTGTTATACAGAGACAGACCTCTCCCCACCAGTATCCTACCCCAGTGTTATACAGAGACAGACCTGTCCCCACCAGTACTGCACCCCGGTGTTACACAGAGACAGACCTGTCCCCACCAGTACTGCACCCCAGTGTTATACAGAGACAGACCTCTCCCCACCCGTATCCTACCCTGAAGTTATACAGAGACAGACCGCTCCCCACCAGTATCCTACCCCAGTGTTATACAGAGACAGACCTGTCCCCACCAGTAATGCACCCCAGTGTTATACAGGGACAGACCTGTCCCCACCAGTATCCTACCCCAGTGTTATACAGAGACAGACCTGTCCCCACCAGCACTGCACCCCGGTGTTATACAGAGACAGACCTGCCCCCACCAGTACTGCAACCCAGTGATATACAGAGACAGACCTGACCCTACCAGTACTGCACCCCGGTGTTATACAGAGACAGACCTGTCCCCACCAGGACTGCACCCCAGTGTTATACAGAGACAGACCTCTCCCCACCAGTACTGCACCCCGGTGTTATACAGAGACAGACCTGTCCCCACCAGGACTGCACCCCAGTGTTATACAGAGACAGACCTCTCCCCACCAGTACTGCACCCCAGTGTTATACAGAGACAGACCTGTCCCCACCAGTACTGCACCCCAGTGTTATACAGAGACAGACCTCTCCCCACCAGCACTGCACCCCAGTGTTATACAGAGACAGACCTGTCCCCACCAGTACTGCACCCCGGTGTTTTCCAGTGACAGACCTCTCCCCACCAGTACTGCACCCCGGTGTTATCGAGACAGACCTCTCCCCACCAGTACTGCACCCCGGTGTTATACAGAGACAGACCTCTCCCCACCAGTCCTGCACCCCAGTGTTATACAGTGACAGACCTCTCCCCACCAGTACTGCACCCCAGTGTTATACAGAGACAGACCTCTCCCTACCAGTACTGCACCCCGGTGTTATACAGAGACAGACCTGTCCCCACCAGTACTGCACCCCAGTGTTATACAGAGACAGACCTGTCCCCACCAGTACTGCACCCCGGTGTTATACAGAGACAGACCTCTCCCCACCAGTACTGCACCCCGTTGTTATACAGAGACAGACCTGTCCCCACCAGTACTGCACCCCAGTGTTAAACAGAGACAGACTGCTCTCCACCAGTATCCTACCCTAGTGTTATACAGAGACAGACCTCTCCCCACCAGTACTTCACCCCGGTGTTATACAGAGACAGCCCTCTCCCCACCAGTACTGCACCCCAGTGTTATACAGTAACAGACCTGTCCCCACCAGTACTGCACCCCGGTGTTATACAGAGACAGACCTCTCCCCACCAGTACTGCACCCCGGTGTTATACAGAGACAGACCTGTCCCCACCAGTACTGCACCCCAGTGTTATACAGAGACAGACCTGTCCCCACCAGTACTGCACCCCGGTGTTATACAGAGACAGACCTCTCCCCACCAGTACTGCACCCCAGTGTTATACAGAGACAGACCTCTCCCCACCAGTATCCTACCCAAGTGTTATACAGAGACAGACCTCTCCCCACCAGTACTGCACCCTACTGTTACACAGTGACAGACCTGTCCCCACCAGTACTGCACCCCGGTGTTATACAGAGACAGAACTGTCCCACCAGTTCTGCACCCCAGTGTTATACAGTGACAGACCTCTCCCCACCAGTATCCTACCCCAGTGTCATACAGAGACAGACCTCTCCGCACCAGTACTGCACCCGAGTGTTATACAGAGACAGACCTCTCCCCACCAGTACTGCACCCCACTGTTATACAGAGACAGACCTCTCCCCACCAGTATCCTACCCTAGTGTTATACAGAGACAGACCTGTCCCCACCAGTACTGCACCCCTGTGTTATACAGAGACAGACCTCTCCCCACCAGTACTGCACCCCGGTGTTATACAGAGACAGACCTCTCCCCACCAGTACTGCACCCCGGTGTTATAGAGACAGACCTGTCCCCACCAGTACTGCACCCCAGTGTTATACAGAGACAGACCTCTCCCCACCAGTACTGCACCCTGGTATTATACAGAGACAGACCTGACCCCACCAGTACTGCACCCCGGTGTTATACAGAGACAGACCTGTCCCCACCAGTACTGCACCCCGGTGTTATAGAGACAGACCTGTCCCCACCAGTACTGCACCCTGGTATTATACAGAGACAGACCTGTCCCCACCAGTACTGCACCCCGGTGTTATAGAGACAGACCAGACCCCACCAGTACTGCACCCCGGTGTTATACAGAGACAGACCTGTCCCCACCAGTACTGCACCCCAGTGTTATACAGTGACAGACCTCTCCCCACCAGTATCCTACCCCAGTGTTATACAGAGACAGACCTCTCCCCACCAGTACTGCACCCCGGAGTTATACAGAGACAGACCTCTCCCCACCAGTACTGCACCCCAGTGTTATACAGAGACAGACCTCTCCCCACCAGTATCCTACCCTAGTGTCATACAGAGACAGACCTGTCCCCACCAGTACTGCACCCCGGTGTTATACAGAGACAGACCTCTCCCCACCAGTACTGCACCCCACTGTTATACAGAGACAGACATCTCCCCACCAGTACTGCACCCCAGTGTTATACAGAGACAGCCCTGTCCCCACCAGTACTGCAACCCGGTGTTATCCAGAGACAGACCTGTCCCCACAAGTACTGCACCCCGGTGTTATACAGAGACAGACCTCTCCCCTCCCGTATCCTACCCTGAAGTTATACAGAGACAGACCTCTCCCCACCAGTATCCGACCCCAGTGTTATACAGAGACAGACCTGTCCCCACCAGTACTGCACCCCGGTGTTACACAGAGACAGACCTGTCCCCACCAGTACTGCACCCCAGTGTTATACAGAGACAGACCTCTCCCCACCCGTATCCTACCCTGAAGTTATACAGAGACAGACCGCTCCCCACCAGTATCCTACCCCAGTGTTATACAGAGACAGACCTGTCCCCACCAGTACTGCACCCCAGTGTTATACAGAGACAGACCTGTCCCCACCAGTATCCTACCCCAGTGTTATACAGAGACAGACCTGTCCCCACCAGTACTGCACCCCAGTGTGAGACAGTGACAGACCTCTCCCCACCAGTACTGCACCTGTTGTTATACAGAGACAGACCTCTCCCCACCAGTACTGCACGCCGTTGTTATACAGAGACAGACCTGTCCCGACCAGTACTGCACCCCAGTGTTATACAGTGACAGACCTCTCCCCACCAGTATCCTACCCTAGTGTTATACAGAGACAGACCTGTCCCCACCAGTACTGCACCCCAGTGTTAAACAGAGACAGACCGCTCCCCACCAGTATCCTACCCTAGTGTTGTACAGAGACAGACCAGTACCCACCAGCACTGCACCCCAATGTTGTACAGAGACAGACCTCTCCCCACCAGTATCCTACCCCAGTGTTATACAGAGACAGACCTGTCCCCACCAGTACTGCACCCCGGTGGTATACAGAGACAGACCTGTCCCCACCAGTACTGCACCCCGGTGGTATACAGAGACAGACCTGTCCCCACCAGTACTGCACCCCGGTGGTATACAGAGACAGACCTGTCCCCACCAGTACTGCACCCCGGAGTTATACAGAGACATACCTGTCCCCATCAGTACTGCACCCCGGTGTTATACAGTGACAGACCTCTCCCCACCAGTATCCTACCCCAGTGTTATACAGAGACAGACCTCTCCCCACCAGTACTGCACCCCAGTGTTATACAGAGACAGACCTCTCCCCACCAGTACTGCACCCCAGTGTTATACAGAGACAGACCTCTCCCCACCAGTACTGCACCCCGGTGTTATACAGAGACAGACCTCTCCCCACCAGTACTGCACCCCACTGTTATACAGAGACAGACCTCTCCCCACCAGTACTGCACCCCAGTGTTATACAGAGACAGCCCTGTCACCACCAGTACTGCAACCCGGTGTTATACAGAGACAGACCTGTCCCCACAAGTACTGCACCCCGGTGTTATACAGAGACAGACCTCTCCCCACCAGTACTGCAGCCCAGTGTTATACAGAGACAGACCTCTCCCCACCAGTATCCTACCCCAGTGTTATACAGAGACAGACCTGTCCCCACCAGTACTGCACCCCGGTGTTACACAGAGACAGACCTGTCCCCACCAGTACTGCACCCCAGTGTTATACAGAGACAGACCTCTCCCCACCCGTATCCTACCCTGAAGTTATACAGAGACAGACCGCTCCCCACCAGTATCCTACCCCAGTGTTATACAGAGACAGACCTGTCCCCACCAGTAATGCACCCCAGTGTTATACAGGGACAGACCTGTCCCCACCAGTATCCTACCCCAGTGTTATACAGAGACAGACCTGTCCCCACCAGCACTGCACCCCGGTGTTATACAGAGACAGACCTGCCCCCACCAGTACTGCAACCCAGTGATATACAGAGACAGACCTGACCCTACCAGTACTGCACCCCGGTGTTATACAGAGACAGACCTGTCCCCACCAGGACTGCACCCCAGTGTTATACAGAGACAGACCTCTCCCCACCAGTACTGCACCCCGGTGTTATACAGAGACAGACCTGTCCCCACCAGGACTGCACCCCAGTGTTATACAGAGACAGACCTCTCCCCACCAGTACTGCACCCCAGTGTTATACAGAGACAGACCTGTCCCCACCAGTACTGCACCCCAGTGTTATACAGAGACAGACCTCTCCCCACCAGCACTGCACCCCAGTGTTATACAGAGACAGACCTGTCCCCACCAGTACTGCACCCCGGTGTTTTCCAGTGACAGACCTCTCCCCACCAGTACTGCACCCCGGTGTTATCGAGACAGACCTCTCCCCACCAGTACTGCACCCCGGTGTTATACAGAGACAGACCTCTCCCCACCAGTCCTGCACCCCAGTGTTATACAGTGACAGACCTCTCCCCACCAGTACTGCACCCCAGTGTTATACAGAGACAGACCTCTCCCTACCAGTACTGCACCCCGGTGTTATACAGAGACAGACCTGTCCCCACCAGTACTGCACCCCAGTGTTATACAGAGACAGACCTGTCCCCACCAGTACTGCACCCCGGTGTTATACAGAGACAGACCTCTCCCCACCAGTACTGCACCCCGTTGTTATACAGAGACAGACCTGTCCCCACCAGTACTGCACCCCAGTGTTAAACAGAGACAGACTGCTCTCCACCAGTATCCTACCCTAGTGTTATACAGAGACAGACCTCTCCCCACCAGTACTGCACCCCGGTGTTATACAGAGACAGCCCTCTCCCCACCAGTACTGCACCCCAGTGTTATACAGTAACAGACCTGTCCCCACCAGTACTGCACCCCGGTGTTATACAGAGACAGACCTCTCCCCACCAGTACTGCACCCCGGTGTTATACAGAGACAGACCTGTCCCCACCAGTACTGCACCCCAGTGTTATACAGAGACAGACCTGTCCCCACCAGTACTGCACCCCGGTGTTATACAGAGACAGACCTCTCCCCACCAGTACTGCACCCCAGTGTTATACAGAGACAGACCTCTCCCCACCAGTATCCTACCCAAGTGTTATACAGAGACAGACCTCTCCCCACCAGTACTGCACCCTACTGTTACACAGTGACAGACCTGTCCCCACCAGTACTGCACCCCGGTGTTATACAGAGACAGAACTGTCCCACCAGTTCTGCACCCCAGTGTTATACAGTGACAGACCTCTCCCCACCAGTATCCTACCCCAGTGTCATACAGAGACAGACCTCTCCGCACCAGTACTGCACCCGAGTGTTATACAGAGACAGACCTCTCCCCACCAGTACTGCACCCCACTGTTATACAGAGACAGACCTCTCCCCACCAGTATCCTACCCTAGTGTTATACAGAGACAGACCTGTCCCCACCAGTACTGCACCCCTGTGTTATACAGAGACAGACCTCTCCCCACCAGTACTGCACCCCGGTGTTAAACAGAGACAGACCTGTCCCCACCAGTACTGCACCCCACTGTTATACAGAGACAGACCGCTCCCCACCAGTATCCTACCCTAGTGTTGCACAGAGACAGACCAGTACCCACCAGCACTGCACCCCAATGTTGTACAGAGACAGACCTGTCCCCACCAGTACTGCACCCCGGTGTTATACAGTGACAGACCTCTCCCCACCAGTACTGCACCCCGGTGTTATACAGAGACAGACCTCTCCCCACCAGTACTGCACCCCGGTGTTATACAGAGACAGCCCTCTCCCCACCAGTACTGCACCCCAGTGTTATACAGTAACAGACCTCTCCCCACCAGTATCCTACCCCAGTGTCATACAGAGACAGACCTCTCCGCACCAGTACTGCACCCGAGTGTTATACAGAGACAGACCTCTCCCCACCAGTACTGCACCCCACTGTTATACAGAGACAGACCTCTCCCCACCAGTATCCTACCCTAGTGTTATACAGAGACAGACCTGTCCCCACCAGTACTGCACCCCTGTGTTATACAGAGACAGACCTCTCCCCACCAGTACTGCACCCCACTGTTATACAGAGACAGACCGCTCCCCACCAGTATCCTACCCTAGTGTTATACAGAGACAGACCTGTCCCCACCAGTACTGCACCACAGTGTTGAACAGGGACAGACCGCTCCCCACCAGTATCCTACCCTAGTGTTATACAGAGACAGACCAGTACCCACCAGCACTGCACCCCGGTGTTATACAGAGACAGACCTCTCCCGACCAGTATCCTACCCCAGTGTTATACAGAGACAGACCTGTCCCCACCAGTACTGCACCCCGGTGGTATACAGAGACAGACCTGTCCCCACCAGTACTGCACCCCAGTGTTATAGTGACAGACCTCTCCCCACCAGTACTGCACCCCGGTGTTATACAGACACAGACCTCTCCCCACCAGTACTGCACCCCGGAGTTATACAGAGACAGACCTCTCCCCACCAGTACTGCACCCCGGTGTTATACAGAGACAGACCTGTCCCCACCAGTACTGCACCCCAGTGTTATACAGAGACAGACCTGTCCCCACCAGTACTGCACACCAGTGTTATACAGAGACAGACCTGTCCCCACCAGTACTGCACCCCAGTGTTATACAGTGACAGACATCTCCCCACCAGTACTGCACACCCGTGTTATACAGAGACAGACCTCTCCCCACCAGTACTGCACCCCAGTGTTATACAGAGACAGACCTGTCCCCACCAGTACTGCACCCCGGTGTTTTCCAGTGACAGACCTCTCCCCACCAGTACTGCACCCCGGTGTTATCGAGACAGACCTCTCCCCACCAGTACTGCACCCCGGTGTTATACAGAGACAGACCTCTCCCCACCAGTCCTGCACCCCAGTGTTATACAGTGACATACCTCTCCCCACCAGTACTGCACCCCAGTGTTATACAGAGACAGACCTCTCCCCACCAGTACTGCACCCCGTTGTTATACAGAGACAGACCTGTCCCCACCAGTACTGCACCCCAGTGTTAAACAGAGACAGACTGCTCTCCACCAGTATCCTACCCTAGTGTTATACAGAGACAGACCTGTCCCCACCAGTACTGCACCCCAGTGTTAAACAGAGATTGACCGCTCCCCACCAGTATCCTACACTAGTGTTATACAGAGACAGACCAGTACCCACCAGCACTGCACCACAATGTTGTACAGAGACAGACCTCTCCCCACCAGTATCCTACCCCAGTGTTATACAGAGACAGACCTGTCCCCAACAGTGCTGCACCCCGGTGGTATACAGAGACAGACCTGTCCCCACCAGTACTGCACCCCGGTGTTATGCAGTGACAGACATCTCCCCACCAGTACTGCACCCCGGTGTGATACAGAGACAGACCTCTCCACACCAGTACTGCACCCCGGTGTTATACAGACACAGACCTCTCCCCACCAGTACTGCACCCCGGAGTTATACAGAGACAGACCTCTCCCCACCAGTACTGCACCCCGGTGTTATACAGAGACAGACCTCTCCCCACCAGTACTGCACCCCGGTGTTATACAGAGACAGACCTGTCCCCACCAGTACTGCACACCAGTGTTATACAGAGACAGACCTGTCCCCACCAGTACTGCACCCCAGTGTTATACAGTGACAGACATCTCCCCACCAGTACTGCACACCCGTGTTATACAGAGACAGACCTCTCCCCACCAGTACTGCACCCCAGTGTTATACAGAGACAGACCTGTCCCCACCAGTACTGCACCCCAGTGTTATACAGAGACAGACCTCTCCCCACCAGTCCTGCACCCCAGTGTTATACAGTGACAGACCTCTCCCCACCAGTACTGCACCCCGGTGTTATACAGAGACAGACCTGTCCCCACCAGTACTGCACCCCAGTGTTATACAGAGACAGACCTGTCCCCACCAGTACTGCACCCCAGTGTTATACAGTGACAGACATCTCCCCACCAGTACTGCACACCCGTGTTATACAGAGACAGACCTCTCCCCACCAGTACTGCACCCCGGTGTGATACAGAGACAGACCTCTCCACACCAGTACTGCACCCCGGAGTTATACAGAGACAGACCTCTCCCCACCAGTACTGCACCCCGGTGTTATACAGAGACAGACCTGTCCCCACCAGTACTGCACCCCAGTGTTATACAGAGACAGACCTGTCCCCACCAGTACTGCACACCAGTGTTATACAGAGACAGACCTGTCCCCACCAGTACTGCACCCCAGTGTTATACAGTGACAGACATCTCCCCACCAGTACTGCACCCCAGTGTTATACAGAGACAGACCTGTCCCCACCAGTACTGCACACCAGTGTTATACAGAGACAGACCTGTCCCCACCAGTACTGCACCCCAGTGTTATACAGTGACAGACATCTCCCCACCAGTACTGCACACCCGTGTTATACAGAGACAGACCTCTCCCCACCAGTACTGCACCCCAGTGTTATAGTGACAGACCTCTCCCCACCAGTACTGCACCCCGGTGTTATACAGACACAGACCTCTCCCCACCAGTACTGCACCCCGGAGTTATACAGAGACAGACCTCTCCCCACCAGTACTGCACCCCGGTGTTATACAGAGACAGACCTGTCCCCACCAGTACTGCACCCCAGTGTTATACAGAGACAGACCTGTCCCCACCAGTACTGCACACCAGTGTTATACAGAGACAGACCTGTCCCCACCAGTACTGCACCCCAGTGTTATACAGTGACAGACATCTCCCCACCAGTACTGCACACCCGTGTTATACAGAGACAGACCTCTCCCCACCAGTACTGCACCCCAGTGTTATACAGAGACAGACCTGTCCCCACCAGTACTGCACCCCGGTGTTTTCCAGTGACAGACCTCTCCCCACCAGTACTGCACCCCGGTGTTATCGAGACAGACCTCTCCCCACCAGTACTGCACCCCGGTGTTATACAGAGACAGACCTCTCCCCACCAGTCCTGCACCCCAGTGTTATACAGTGACATACCTCTCCCCACCAGTACTGCACCCCAGTGTTATACAGAGACAGACCTCTCCCCACCAGTACTGCACCCCGTTGTTATACAGAGACAGACCTGTCCCCACCAGTACTGCACCCCAGTGTTAAACAGAGACAGACTGCTCTCCACCAGTATCCTACCCTAGTGTTATACAGAGACAGACCTGTCCCCACCAGTACTGCACCCCAGTGTTAAACAGAGATTGACCGCTCCCCACCAGTATCCTACACTAGTGTTATACAGAGACAGACCAGTACCCACCAGCACTGCACCACAATGTTGTACAGAGACAGACCTCTCCCCACCAGTATCCTACCCCAGTGTTATACAGAGACAGACCTGTCCCCAACAGTGCTGCACCCCGGTGGTATACAGAGACAGACCTGTCCCCACCAGTACTGCACCCCGGTGTTATGCAGTGACAGACATCTCCCCACCAGTACTGCACCCCGGTGTGATACAGAGACAGACCTCTCCACACCAGTACTGCACCCCGGTGTTATACAGACACAGACCTCTCCCCACCAGTACTGCACCCCGGAGTTATACAGAGACAGACCTCTCCCCACCAGTACTGCACCCCGGTGTTATACAGAGACAGACCTCTCCCCACCAGTACTGCACCCCGGTGTTATACAGAGACAGACCTGTCCCCACCAGTACTGCACACCAGTGTTATACAGAGACAGACCTGTCCCCACCAGTACTGCACCCCAGTGTTATACAGTGACAGACATCTCCCCACCAGTACTGCACACCCGTGTTATACAGAGACAGACCTCTCCCCACCAGTACTGCACCCCAGTGTTATACAGAGACAGACCTGTCCCCACCAGTACTGCACCCCAGTGTTATACAGAGACAGACCTCTCCCCACCAGTCCTGCACCCCAGTGTTATACAGTGACAGACCTCTCCCCACCAGTACTGCACCCCGGTGTTATACAGAGACAGACCTGTCCCCACCAGTACTGCACCCCAGTGTTATACAGAGACAGACCTGTCCCCACCAGTACTGCACCCCAGTGTTATACAGTGACAGACATCTCCCCACCAGTACTGCACACCCGTGTTATACAGAGACAGACCTCTCCCCACCAGTACTGCACCCCGGTGTGATACAGAGACAGACCTCTCCACACCAGTACTGCACCCCGGAGTTATACAGAGACAGACCTCTCCCCACCAGTACTGCACCCCGGTGTTATACAGAGACAGCCCTCTCCCCACCAGTACTGCACCCCAGTGTTATACAGTAACAGACCTGTCCCCACCAGTACTGCACCCCGGTGTTATACAGAGACAGACCTCTCCCCACCAGTACTGCACCCCGGTGTTATACAGAGACAGACCTGTCCCCACCAGTACTGCACCCCAGTGTTATACAGAGACAGACCTGTCCCCACCAGTACTGCACCCCGGTGTTATACAGAGACAGACCTCTCCCCACCAGTACTGCACCCCAGTGTTATACAGAGACAGACCTCTCCCCACCAGTATCCTACCCAAGTGTTATACAGAGACAGACCTCTCCCCACCAGTACTGCACCCTACTGTTACACAGTGACAGACCTGTCCCCACCAGTACTGCACCCCGGTGTTATACAGAGACAGAACTGTCCCACCAGTTCTGCACCCCAGTGTTATACAGTGACAGACCTCTCCCCACCAGTATCCTACCCCAGTGTCATACAGAGACAGACCTCTCCGCACCAGTACTGCACCCGAGTGTTATACAGAGACAGACCTCTCCCCACCAGTACTGCACCCCACTGTTATACAGAGACAGACCTCTCCCCACCAGTATCCTACCCTAGTGTTATACAGAGACAGACCTGTCCCCACCAGTACTGCACCCCTGTGTTATACAGAGACAGACCTCTCCCCACCAGTACTGCACCCCACTGTTATACAGAGACAGACCGCTCCCCACCAGTATCCTACCCTAGTGTTATACAGAGACAGACCTGTCCCCACCAGTACTGCACCCCAATGTTGTACAGAGACAGACCTCTCCCGACCAGTACTGCACCCCACTGTTATACAGAGACAGACCGCTCCCCACCAGTATCCTACCCTAGTGTTATACAGAGACAGACCAGTACCCACCAGCACTGCACCCCAATGTTGTACAGAGACAGACCTCTCCCGACCAGTATCCTACCCCAGTGTTATACAGAGACAGACCTGTCCCCACCAGTACTGCACCCCGGTGGTATACAGAGACAGACCTGTCCCCACCAGTACTGCACCCCAGTGTTATAGTGACAGACCTCTCCCCACCAGTACTGCACCCCGGTGTTATACAGACACAGACCTCTCCCCACCAGTACTGCACCCCGGAGTTATACAGAGACAGACCTCTCCCCACCAGTACTGCACCCCGGTGTTATACAGAGACAGACCTGTCCCCACCAGTACTGCACCCCAGTGTTATACAGAGACAGACCTGTCCCCACCAGTACTGCACACCAGTGTTATACAGAGACAGACCTGTCCCCACCAGTACTGCACCCCAGTGTTATACAGTGACAGACATCTCCCCACCAGTACTGCACACCCGTGTTATACAGAGACAGACCTCTCCCCACCAGTACTGCACCCCAGTGTTATACAGAGACAGACCTGTCCCCACCAGTACTGCACCCCGGTGTTTTCCAGTGACAGACCTCTCCCCACCAGTACTGCACCCCGGTGTTATCGAGACAGACCTCTCCCCACCAGTACTGCACCCCGGTGTTATACAGAGACAGACCTCTCCCCACCAGTCCTGCACCCCAGTGTTATACAGTGACAGACCTCTCCCCACCAGTACTGCACCCCGTTGTTATACAGAGACAGACCTGTCCCCACCAGTACTGCACCCCAGTGTTAAACAGAGACAGACTGCTCTCCACCAGTATCCTACCCTAGTGTTATACAGAGACAGACCTGTCCCCACCAGTACTGCACCCCAGTGTTAAACAGAGATTGACCGCTCCCCACCAGTATCCTACCCTAGTGTTATACAGAGACAGACCAGTACCCACCAGCACTGCACCACAATGTTGTACAGAGACAGACCTCTCCCCACCAGTATCCTACCCCAGTGTTATACAGAGACAGACCTGTCCCCAACAGTGCTGCACCCCGGTGGTATACAGAGACAGACCTGTCCCCACCAGTACTGCACCCCGGTGTTATGCAGTGACAGACATCTCCCCACCAGTACTGCACCCCGGTGTGATACAGAGACAGACCTCTCCACACCAGTACTGCACCCCGGTGTTATACAGACACAGACCTCTCCCCACCAGTACTGCACCCCGGAGTTATACAGAGACAGACCTCTCCCCACCAGTACTGCACCCCGGTGTTATACAGAGACAGACCTCTCCCCACCAGTACTGCACCCCGGTGTTATACAGAGACAGACCTGTCCCCACCAGTACTGCACACCAGTGTTATACAGAGACAGACCTGTCCCCACCAGTACTGCACCCCAGTGTTATACAGTGACAGACCTCTCCCCACCAGTACTGCACCACAGTGTTATACAGAGACAGACCTGTCCCCACCAGTACTGCACCCCAGTGTTATACAGAGACAGACCTCTCCCCACCAGTCCTGCACCCCAGTGTTATACAGTGACAGACCTCTCCCCACCAGTCCTGCACCCCAGTGTTATACAGTGACAGACCTCTCCCCACCAGTACTGCACCCCGGTGTTATACAGAGACAGACCTGTCCCCACCAGTACTGCACCCCGGTGTTATACAGTGACAGACCTCTCCCCACCAGTACTGCACACCCGTGTTATACAGAGACAGACCTCTCCCCACCAGTACTGCACCCCAGTGTTATACAGAGACAGACCTGTCCCCACCAGTACTGCACCCCAGTGTTATACAGAGACAGACCTGTCCCCACCAGTACTGCACCCCGGTGTTATACAGAGACAGACCTGTCCCCACCAGTACTGCACCCCGGTGTTATACAGTGACAGACCTCTCCCTACCAGCACTGCACCACAATGTTGTACAGAGACAGACCTCTCCCCACCAGTATCCTACCCCAGTGTTATACAGAGACAGACCTGTCCCCAACAGTGCTGCACCCCGGTGGTATACAGAGACAGACCTGTCCCCACCAGTACTGCACCCCGGTGTTATGCAGTGACAGACATCTCCCCACCAGTACTGCACCCCGGTGTGATACAGAGACAGACCTCTCCACACCAGTACTGCACCCCGGTGTTATACAGACACAGACCTCTCCCCACCAGTACTGCACCCCGGAGTTATACAGAGACAGACCTCTCCCCACCAGTACTGCACCCCGGTGTTATACAGAGACAGACCTCTCCCCACCAGTACTGCACCCCGGTGTTATACAGAGACAGACCTGTCCCCACCAGTACTGCACACCAGTGTTATACAGAGACAGACCTGTCCCCACCAGTACTGCACCCCAGTGTTATACAGTGACAGACCTCTCCCCACCAGTACTGCACCACAGTGTTATACAGAGACAGACCTGTCCCCACCAGTACTGCACCCCAGTGTTATACAGAGACAGACCTCTCCCCACCAGTCCTGCACCCCAGTGTTATACAGTGACAGACCTCTCCCCACCAGTCCTGCACCCCAGTGTTATACAGTGACAGACCTGTCCCCACCAGTACTGCACCCCGGTGTTATACAGTGACAGACCTCTCCCCACCAGTACTGCACACCCGTGTTATACAGAGACAGACCTCTCCCCACCAGTACTGCACCCCAGTGTTATACAGAGACAGACCTGTCCCCACCAGTACTGCACCCCAGTGTTATACAGAGACAGACCTGTCCCCACCAGTACTGCACCCCGGTGTTATACAGAGACAGACCTGTCCCCACCAGTACTGCACCCCGGTGTTATACAGTGACAGACCTCTCCCTACCAGTACTGCACCCCAGTGTTATACAGAGACAGACCTGTCCCCACCAGTACTGCACCCCGGTGTTATACAGAGACAGACCTGTCCCCACCAGTACTGCACCCCAGTGTTATACAGAGACAGACCTGACCCTACCAGAACTGCACCCCAGTGTTATACAGAGACAGACCTGTCCCCACCAGTACTGCACCCCGGTGTTATACAGTGACAGACCTCTCCCTACCAGTACTGCACCCCAGTGTTATACAGAGACAGACCTGTCCCCACCAGTACTGCACCCCGGTGTTATACAGAGACAGACCTGTCCCCACCAGTACTGCACCCCGGTGTTATACAGAGACAGACCTGTCCCCACCAGTACTGCACCCCAGTGTTATCCAGTGACAGACCTGTCCCCACCAGTACTGCACCCCAGTGTTATACAGAGACAGACCTGTCCCCACCAGTACTGCACCCCAGTGTTATCCAGTGACAGACCTGTCCCCACCAGTACTGCACCCCAGTGTTATACAGAGACAGACCTGTCCCCACCAGTACTGCACCCCGGTGTTATACAGAGACAGACCTGTCCCCACCAGTACTGCACCCCGGTGTTATACAGAGACAGACCTGTCCCCACCAGTACTGCACCCCAGTGTTATCCAGTGACAGACCTGTCCCCACCAGTACTGCACCCCAGTGTTATACAGAGACAGACCTGTCCCCACCAGTACTGCACCCCGGTGTTATACAGAGACAGACCTGTCCCCACCAGTACTGCACCCCGGTGTTATAGAGACAGAACTGTCCCCACCAGTACTGCACCCCAGTGTTATACAGAGACAGACCTGTCCCCACCAGTACTGCACCCCAGTGTTATACAGAGACAGACCTGTCCCCACCAGTACTGCACCCCAGTGTTATACAGAGACAGACCTGTCCCCACCAGTACTGCACCCCAGTGTTATACAGAGACAGACCTGTCCCCACCAGTACTGCACCCCAGTGTTATACAGAGACAGACCTGTCCCCACCAGTACTGCACCCCAGTGTTATACAGAGACAGACCTGTCCCCACCAGTACTGCACCCCAGTGTTATACAGAGACAGACCTGTCCCCACCAGTACTGCACCCCGGTGTTATACAGAGACAGACCTGTCCCCACCAGTACTGCACCCCAGTGTTATCCAGTGACAGACCTGTCCCCACCAGTACTGCACCCCAGTGTTATACAGAGACAGACCTGTCCCCACCAGTACTGCACCCCAGTGTTATCCAGTGACAGACCTGTCCCCACCAGTACTGCACCCCAGTGTTATACAGAGACAGACCTGTCCCCACCAGTACTGCACCCCAGTGTTATCCAGTGACAGACCTGTCCCCACCAGTACTGCACCCCAGTGTTATACAGAGACAGACCTGTCCCCACCAGTACTGCACCCCAGTGTTATCCAGTGACAGACCTGTCCCCACCAGTACTGCACCCCAGTGTTATACAGAGACAGACCTGTCCCCACCAGTACTGCACCCCAGTGTTATACAGAGACAGACCTGTCCCCACCAGTACTGCACCCCAGTGTTATCCAGTGACAGACCTGTCCCCACCAGTACTGCACCCCGGTGTTACAGAGACAGACCTGTCCCCACCAGTACTGCACCCCGGTGTTACACAGTGACCTGCCCAGGCCTACTCCTCACCTGTCACTGGCAGCCTGTTGCTACGCCGAGCACCGAGCGTTCGATTGACAGCGCCGATTGCTGAGCGCCGGCGGATCGATGTATTGCGAGTGCGGACGGGCCTGTTAATTATCCGGTTCCTGAAGTCGGAATGCAGTGGGACTTCAGGCGGGAGGGCAGAATAAATTTCTCTGCTTGCAACTTCGGCTGCAAATCGACGCGGATTCTCGTGTTATTTTCATGACGTTCAATGTGCTGATACCGGTATCCATAACTGACACTGAGGGAGTGCCGCACTGTCGGAGGAGCAGTGCTGAGGGAGAAATGCACTTTCGGAGGAGCAGTACTGAGGGAGTGCCGCACTGTCGGAGGAGCAGTGCTGAGGGAGAAATGCACTTTCGGAGGAGCAGTACTGAGAGAGTGCCGCACTGTCGGAGGAGCAGTACTGAGGGAGAAATGCACTTTCGGAGGAGCAGTACTGAGAGAGTGCCGCACTGTCGGAAGGGCAGTACTGAGGGAGAAATGCACTTTCGGAGGAGCAGTACTGAGGGAGTGCCGCACTGTCGGAGGAGCAGTACTGAGGGAGTGCCGCAATGTCGCACGGACAGTACTGAGGGAGAAATGCACTTTCGGAGGAGCAGTACTGAGGGAGTGCCGCATTGTCGGAGGAGCAGTACTGAGGGAGTGCCGCACTGTCGGAGGGGCAGTACTGAGGGAGTGCCGCACTGTCGGAGGGGCAGTACTGAGGGAGTGCTGCACTGTCGGAGGAGCTTTACTGAGGGAGCGTTGCACTGTCGGAGGGGCAGTACTGAGGGAGCGATGCACTGTCGGAGGAGCAGTACTGAGGGAGCGCCGCACTGTCGGAGGAGCAGTACTGAGGGAGCGATGCACTGTCGGAGGAGCTGTACTGAGGGAGTGCCGCACTGTTGGAGGAGCAGTACTGAGGGAGTGCCGCATTGTCGGAGGAGCAGTACTGAGGGAGTGCTGCACTGTCGGAGGGGCAGTAGTGAGGGAGCGCCCCATGGTCGGAGGGAGTGCCGCACTGTCGGAGGGTCAGTACTGAGGGACTGCCGTGATGTCGGAGGATCAGTACTGAGGGAGCGCCGCGCTGTCGGGGGTCAGTACTGAGGGAGCGACGCACTGTCGGAGGGTCAGTACTGAGGGAGCGCCGCAATGTCGCACGGACAGTACTGAGGGAGAAATGCACTTTCGGAGGAGCAGTACTGAGGGAGTGCCGCACTGTCGGAGGAGCAGTACTGAGGGAGTGCCGCACTGTCGGAGGGGCAGTACTGAGGGAGTGCTGCACTGTCGGAGGAGCTTTACTGAGGGAGCGTTGCACTGTCGGAGGGGCAGTACTGAGGGAGCGATGCACTGTCGGAGGAGCAGTACTGAGGGAGCACTGTACTGTCGGAGGAACAGTACTGAGGGAGCGCCGCACTGTCGGAGGAGCAGTACTGAGGGAGCGATGCACTGTCGGAGGAGCTGTACTGAGGGAGTGCCGCACTGTTGGAGGAGCAGTACTGAGGGAGTGCCGCACTGTCGGAGGAGCAGTACTGAGGGAGCGATGCACTGTCGGAGGAGCAGTACTGAGGGAGCACTGCACTGTCGGAGGAGCAGTTCTGAGGGAGCGCCGCACTGTCGGAGGAGCAGTACTGAGGGAGTGTCGCACTGTTGGAGGAGCAGTACTGAGGGAGTGATGCACTGTCGGAGGAGCAGTACTGAGGGAGTGATGCACTGTCGGAGGAGCAGTACTGAGGGAGTGCCGCAGTGTCGGAGGAGCAGTACTGAGGGAGCGCCGCACTGTTGGAGGAGCTGTACTGAGGGAGTGATGCACTGTCGGAGGAGCAGTACTGAGGGAGCGATGCACTGTCGGAGGAGCAGTACTGAGGGAGCACTGCACTGTCGGAGGAGCAGTACTGAGGGAGTGCCGCACTGTCGGAGGAGCAGTACTGAGGGAGCGATGCACTGTTGGAGGAGCAGTACTGAGGGTGTGATGCACTGTCGGAGCGCTGATGTCCTCCTGCCAGAGAGTCAGTGCACAAATTGGCTGCCATATTTTCAATATTGCATAAGCGACTAAATTTGAAAAGTACTCGAATAGCGTAATGCACAATGGGACCACGATGAGGTTGTGAGATATAATATAATTTAATCACTCCACATTGGCGGCCCTATCTTCTGTCAAGAACCCGAGCTCTGAATTTCAGTCGCTTAATAAGAATCATGAAATACAGGAGCAGGAGTAGGCCTTTTGGCCCCTTGAGTCTGCTTCGTCATTCAATAAGATTATGGTTGACCTGATTGTGACTTTAACTCCACTTTCCTGCCTTCCCCAGATAACCGTCGACTCCCTTGTAGATCAGCAATCTGTCTAACTCAGCCTTGAATATATTCCATGACCCAGCCTCCACTGCTGTCTGGGGAAGAGAATTCTAAACACTAACAACCCTCTGAGAGAAGAAATTCCCCCTTATCTCTGTCTTAAATGAACGATCCCTTATTCTGAAATCGTACCTCCGAGTTCTAGATTTCCCCCACATGGGGAAGCATCCTCTCAGCATCTACCCTGTCAAGCCCCTTCAGAATCTTACATGTTTCAATAAGATCACCTCTCATTCTTCTGAGCTCCAATGAGTATAGGCCCAACCTTTCCTCATAAGACAACCCTTTCATCCCAGGAATCAGCCTAGTGAACCTTCTCTGAACTGATTCCAATGCAAGTATATTCGTCCTTAAATATAAAAGGTTTCACCAATGCCCTGTACAGTTGGAGCAAAACTTCCTTATTTTTATACTCCAGCCCCCATGCAATAAAGGCCAACATTCCATTCGCCTTCTTAATTACTTGCTGTACCTGCATGTTACCTTTTTGTGATTCATATACAAGAACACCCAGATCCTTCTGTACTGCAGCATTCTGCAGTCTCACTCCATTTAAATAATATTCTGCTTTTCTACTCTTCCTGCCAAAGTGGAAAACCTCACACACATTATTCTCCATCTGCCAAATTTTTGCCCACTCATTTAACCTATCTATATCCCTTTGCAGACACTTTGTGTCCTCCTCTTACCTGACACAAAACTGGGTGGGAGGGTGAGTTGTGATGAGGATGCAGAGAGGCTTCAGGGTGATTTGGACAAGTTAAGTGAGTGGGCAAATGCATGGCAGATGCAGTATAATGTGGATAAATGTGAGGTTATCCCACTTTGGTAGCAAAAACAGGAAGGCAGATTATGATCTGAACGACTATAAACTGAGAGAGGGAATATGCAACGAGACCTGGGTGTTCTCGTACACCAGTCGCTGAAGATAAGCATGCAGGTGCAGCAGGTGGTAAAAAAGGCAAGTGGTATGTTGGCATTCATAGCAAGAGGATTCGAGTACAGGAGCAGGGATGTCTTGCTGCAGTTATACAGGGCCTTGGTGAGGCCACACCTGGAATATTGTGTGCAGTTTTGGTCTCCTTATCTGAGGAAGGATGTTCTTGCTATAGAGGGAGTGCAGCGAAGGTTTACCAGACTGATTCCTGGGATGGCGGAACTGATGTAATAGGAGAGATTGAGTCGGTTGGGATTATATTTGCTGGAGTTCAGAAGAGTGAGGGACTTGACAGGGTAGATGCAGGAAGGATGTTCCCAATGGTGGAGGAGTCCAGAACCAGGGGTCATAGTCTAAGGATACGGGGTAAACCTTTCAGGACTGAGATGAGGAGAAATTTCTTCACGCAGAGAGTGGTGAGCCTGTGGAATTCGCTACCACAGAAAGCAGTTGAGGCCAAAACATTGTATGTTTTCAAGAAGGAATTAGATATAGCTCTTGGGGCGAAAGGGATCGAAGGATATGGGGCGAAAGCCGGAACAGGTTACTGAGTTGGATGATCAGCCATGATCATAATGAATGGTGGAACAGGCTCGAAGGGCCAAATGGCCTACTCCTGCTCCTATTTTCTATGTTTCTGTGTCTTTATATCATCCACAAATTTGGCTACTTCATTCAAGTCACTCATAAAGATCACAGTTGATGCCTCTGTGGCACTCCACTGGTTACAGTTTGCCAACCTGAAAATTCCCCACTTATCCTGACTCTCTGTTTTCTGTTAGTTAGCCAATCCTCTATCCATACTCATATATCACCCCCAACACCATGAGCTTGTGTAGGGGACCTTTTCAGTGGCACCTTGATGAATGCCTTTTGGAAATTCAAATACACTGCATCTACAGGTTCCCCTTTTTTTACCCTGCATGTTACATCCTCAAAGGACTCTAATAAATTTGTCAAACACCACTTCCCTTTCACTAAACCTTTCCGCCTCTCTATCTCTCTCTCTCTCCTTAAAACAAACCTCTTTTGACCAAGCTTTTGGTCATCTATCCCAATATGTGACTGGGTGTCAAATTTTGTTTGACGAAAGTCCTATGAAGTGTCTTACAATGTTTTACATCTTTAAAGGTTCTATATAAATGCAAGTTTTTGTTGGGTGGAAAAAGGAGAATAGAAAGTGGCAGAAGGTGAACATGTGGTCCCACAAGGATCAGTGCTGTGACCATTGTTTTTCACAATTTATATTAACAACTTAGAGTTTGGAATCAATACGCAATTTCTAAATTTACAGGTGGCAGCAAATTAGGAGATTGTCAATACTGAAGAGGACTACAATAAATCAAAAAGCTATGAATGAACTCACAGAATTGGCACATAATGGGCAAATGAATTTCAACATGGATAAATGTGAACTATTACATTTTGGCAAGAAAAATAAGGAGACTGCATATCAGAAAATAAGGATCTAAATGGGGTAGAGGAGCAAAGGGATCTGGGAGTACAAACACACAAATCACTAAAAGTAGCGACACGGGTTAACAAGGTCTTAAAAAAAACAAAACAAGCACTTGTTTTTTTTTCTAGAGGGATAGAATTGAAAATGAAGACGTTTTGCTAAACTGATATCGAAGCTTGGTTAGCCCACACCTGGAGAACTCTGTACAGTTCTCGTCACCATATTATAAAAAGAATGTAGAAGCACTGGAGAGGGTACAATAAATATTTATAAGGATGGTAGCAGAAATGTGAGGTTATATACATCAGGAAACTATGGGCAATAAAAACAAGGCAAGTAAAGCGGGGGTGGGGCAAGAGATAACAAAAGAGGTGTTGATAGGACAAGATCACAGAGAATAACTGGCCAGAAGGTCATGGAACTAAGGCAGACATATGTTAATGGTGGTTGAAAGACAAAGCATTAGTACAGAGAGGGTGTGAATAGACTGTAAAGCACAAAGCATTCCAAGCACAAACATTAAAAAACATTTTAAAAACAGAAACAGTGGGTAGGCACAGTAGAAACAAATTAAACACACTAAAAAACCTAAAATAAAATAACCAAATAAAAAAGAAAAAATAACGAAACATAAAAAGGGGTGGGCGGGGCCCGTCATGCTCTGAAATTATTGAACTCAATGTTCAGTCCGGCAGGCTGTAGTGTGCCTAATCGGTAAATGAAATGCTGTTCCTCGAGCTTGCGTTGATGTTCACTGGAACACTGCAGCAATCCCAGGACAGAGATGTGAGCAGGGGAGGGTGTTGAAATGGCAAGCAACCGGAAGCTCGGGGTCATGCTTACGGACTGAGCGGAGGTGTTCCGCAAAGCGGTCAGCCAATCTGCGTTTGGTCTCTCCGATGTAGAGGAGACCACATTGTGAGCAACAAATACAGTATACTACATTGAAAGAAGTACAAGTAAATTGCTGCTTCACCTGAAAGGAGTGTTTGGGGCCTTGGATAGTGAGGAGGTAAATGGGCAGTGATTACACCTCCTGCGATCGCAGGGATAGGTGCCATGGGAAGGGGACGAGGTGGTGGGAGTATTGGAGGAGTGGGCGAGGGTATCACGGAGGGAACAATCCCTTCGGATTGCTGACAGGGGAAGGGAGGGGAAGATGTGTTTGGTAGTGGCATCACACTGGATGTGGCGGAAGTGGCGGAGGATGATCCTTTGGATGTGGAGGCTGCTGGGGTGAAAAGTGAGGACAAGGGGAACCGTATCACAGTTCTGGGAGGGCAGGGGAAGGGGTGAGGGTAGAGGTGCAGGAAATGGGCCGGACACGGTTGAGGGCCCTGTCAACCACAGTGGGGGGTATCCTCGGTTGAGGAAAAAGGAAGACATATCAGAAGCGCTGTCATGGAAGGTAGCATCATCAGAGCAGATGCGTCGGAGACGGAGAAACTGGGAGAATGTGCAACCTGGGTCACCTTTCTTTTAAAAAGAGAAGCTGAGGGGTGACCTAATGGAGGTCTTTAAAACCATGAAAGGTCTTGATGGAGTGGATAGAGAGAGAATGTTTCCACTTGTGGGGAACAGCATAACTCGAGGCCATTGATATAAGATAGTGACCAAGAAATGCAATAGGGAATTCAGAAGAAACTTTTTTTTTACCCAGAGATCGGTGAGAATGTAGAATTCGCTACCACAGGGAGTTGCTGAAGCGAATAGATGTATTTAAGGGAAAGCTAGATAAGCAAATGAGAGAGAAAGGAATAGAATGTTTTGTTGATAGAGTTAGAGGAGGAGGGGTGGGAGGAGACTCAAATGCAGCATAAACACCAGCATGGACTGATTGGGCTGAATGGCCTGTAGCCATACTGTAAATCCTATGCAATGAATGCAGGTCTTTTCAGGGTGTGTTGAAGGGTTTACAGAGAGATAAAAGTTTCAAGGTCAAATTAACAGTTCATGGTGTAATGAAAGGTTAAGGCTGAGATTACCAGGTACGGTAGCATAGTGGTGATATTACTAGATCAGTAACCCACAAGTCTGGACAAATGATCCAGAGATGGGAGTTCAAATCCCACAACGGCAGCTGGGGAATTTAAATTCAGTTAATGAAATAAATGTGAAATAAAAAGGTAGTCTCAATAATAGTAATCATGAAATTGTTGTAAAAGCACTTCCGGTTCACTAATGTTCTTTATGGAAGAAAATTTGCCATCCTTACCCAGTCTGGCCTACATGTGACTCCAGACCCACAGTAATGTGGTTGATTCTTAACTGCCTTCTGAAATGGCCCAGCAAGCCACTCAGTTGTATCAAGTTGGTTGGCATCCTTCCATCTACAAAAGATGCTGCTGGGGTGTCTTCTCTTGGTGCACCTTGGCTGATGGCTGTGAAGGCCAATCCTTGAGAGGCAGGTTCTGCCACAAGTGCTGCACGTGAAGCTGCTAGGTGGCACTATTGAGTTTTTGTTTTTGACGATGCCAGTTGCCAAGCTGCTGTAGCCACTGGTCGTCATGGTAGTGCACACCAGTCCACAGGATGTCTCACCATTTCCCTCTTTCACCAGCTAGTGACTCCCAAGTGCACTAGTCGAATTTAGGACCTTCATGTCACACTTGCAAGTATCCTTGTAGCGGAGCTTTGGGCGCCCCTCTGGTCATCTGGCCCCAGCCACCTCACCGTACAGAAGGTCCTTGGGTATGCGACTGTCTTCCATCCTGTAGATGTGTCCGATCCACCGAAGCTGCCTCTGTTTGATTAGTGCCAATACAATTGGGAGCTCTGCCTTTGAGAGGACTGCCGCATTTGTGATTTTGTCCTGCCAGGATATACCCATAATGTGCTGCAGAGAGTGAAGATGGAAATTATTGAGCTGCTTTTCCTGGTAGTTGTAAGTCGCCCATATTTCACAGCTATACAGCAAGGTGCTGAGAACACAGGCCTTATAAACCATCAGCTTGGTCCTAAGGGTTAGCTTGGTGTTATCCCATGCGCGTTTTGCAAGTCAGTCAAAGGTAGAAGCTGCTTTCCCTATGCGTGTACCGAGCTCTGCATCAAGCGACAGATTGTCTGTCACTGTGGACCCAAGGTAGCAGACTTTTCTAATCACTTTCAGTGGGGTGTTATTTAGTGTGTTCAGGGGCAGAGATGTAACACCTTGTCCCATGACCATGGTTTTGTTGACACTGATAGTCAAGGAGAACAAGTCACAGGCAAGGGAGTGACAGTCCGTGAGCCTTTGTAGCTGAGTTTCTGTGTGTGAGTAGTGCAGCATCATCAGGGTAGAGGAGTTCTCTGATCAGGGCTCAATGTGTTTTTGTCTTTGCTTTCAGCCTTGATAGATTGTAGAGCTTGCCGTCTGACCTAGTGTGCAAGAAAAGACAAATAGGAATAAAACCAGATGGATGACTCAGTGTCAACCTAGGCACCAGAAACAACAAAGGCACACCCTGCCCAGTCACCCTTACAAAGTCCTCCTCACTAACATCCTGGGACGTCTTCTAAAATTGTGAGAGCTGTCCCTCAGGCTGGTTAAGCAACCGCCTGACATAGTCGCACTCATACTCACAGGGCTATACCTTTCAGCCAATGTCCCAGACTCCTCCATCACCATCTCTGGGTAAGTCCTGTCCCACCAGCAGGACAGATCCACCAGAGGTGGTGGCACAGTGGTATACAGTCTGGAGGGAGTGGCCTTGGGAACCCTCAACATTGTCTTTGGACCCCATGAAGTCTCATGGCATCAAGTCAAACATGGTCAAGGAAACCTTCTGTTGATTGCCACTTACCGCCCCCCTCCCCCCACTCTGCTGCTGAATCAGTGCTCCTCCACATTGAACACCATTTGGAAGACGCACTGAGGGTAACAAGAGCACCAAATGTACTCTTGGTGGGGAATTTCAATGCCCATTACCAAGAGTGACTCGGTAGCACCACTACTAACCAAGCTGGCTGAGTCCTGAAGGACATAGCTGCCAGATTGGATCTGTGGCAAATGGTGAGAACTAATACATACCTACATGTCGTTGATGCATCGGTCCATGACAGTATTCGTAAGAGTGATCACTGCACAGTCTTCGTGGAGATGAAATCCCGTCTTTGCACTGAGGACATCCTACATCATGTTGTGTGGCACTGTCACTGTGCTAAATGGGATAGATTCAGAAAAGACCTAGCAACTCAAAACTGGGCATCCATGAGGCACTGTGGGCCATCAGCAGCAGAACAGTATTCCATCACCATCTGTGGCCTGACATATCAGAGGAACATACGTACAAGGAGCAGGAGTAGGCCATTTGGTCCCTCGGGTCTGCTTCGCCATTCTATAAGATCATGGCTGATCTGTTTGTGGACTCAACTCCACTTTCCTGCCTACCCCCGATACCCTTTGATTTCCTTGTTTGTCAAGAATCTGTCTACCTCTGCCTTAAAAACATTCAATGACCCTACCTCCACCACTCTCCGGGGAAGAGAGTTCCACAGACTCATGACCCTCTGAGAGAAAAAATTTCTCCTCATCTCTGTATTAAATTTTTTAAAAATTCATTCATGGGATGTGGGCGTTGCTGGCCAGGCCAGCATTTTTTGCCCATCTCTAATTGCCCTTGAGAAGGTGGCGGTGAGTTGCCTTCTTGAACCGCTGCAGTCCATGTTGGGTAAGTACACCCACAGTGCTGTTAGGAAGGGAGTTCCAGGATTTTGACCCAGCGACAGTGAAGGAACAGCGATATAGTTCCAAGTCAGGATGGTGTGTGACTTGGAGGGGAACTTGCAGGTGGTGGTGTTCCCATGCATTTGCTGCCCTTGTCCTTCTAGGTGGTAGAGGTCGCGGGTTTGGAAGGTGCTGTCGAAGGAGTCTTGGCGTGTTGCTGCAGTGCATCTTGTAGATGGAAGACCCCTATTTTTAAACGGTGTCCCCTAGTTTTAGTCTCTCCCACAAGAGGAAACATTCTTTCAACATCCACCCTGTCAAGTCCCCTCAGAATCTTATATATTACAATAGATCACCTCTCATCCTTCTAACTCCAATGAATACAGATCCAACCTGTCCAAGCTTTCCTCATAAGATAACCCTCTCATCCCAGGAATCAGTCGAGTGAGCCTTCTCTGAACTGCTTCCAATGCAATTATATCCTTTTTAAGTAAGGAGATCAAAACGGTGGACAGTATGATAGATATGGTCTCACCAATGCCCTGTACAGCTGTAGCAAAGCATCTCTACTTTTATATTAAATTCCCCTTGCAATAAATGACAACATTGCATTTGCCTTCTTAATCACTTGCTGTACCTGCATACTAACGTTTTGTGTTTCATGTACTAGGACACCCAGATCTCTCTGCATCTCAGAGTTCTGCATTCGCTCTCCATTTAACTAATATCTTGCTGCTCTATTTTCCCGACCAAAGTGGACAAGTTCACACTTTCCCACATTATACTCCAGCTGCCAAATCTTTGCGCACTCACTTAACCTATCTGTATTCCTTTGCAGAGTCCTTCTGTCCTCTTCACAACTTAATCTCCTATCTATCTTTGTGTCATCAGCAAATATAGCGACCATACATTCTTCTGTCCCTTCATCCAATTCATTGATATAGATTGTAAATAGTTGAGGCCCCAGCACTGATCCCTGTGGCACTCCACTAGTTACAGTCAACCTGAACACGACCCATTTCTGCCTACTCTCTGTTTCCTGTTAGCTAACCAATCCTCTATCCATGTTAATTTGTTACCCCCCACTCCCCCACACATACCATGGGCTCTTATTTTGTTTC
The DNA here is from genome assembly GCF_036365525.1 of Heterodontus francisci. Classification (NCBI taxonomy): domain Eukaryota; kingdom Metazoa; phylum Chordata; class Chondrichthyes; order Heterodontiformes; family Heterodontidae; genus Heterodontus; species Heterodontus francisci. The sequence continues at coordinate 54,722,803 of NC_090402.1, forward strand.
GTAACCTTTCAAGTGACACCTTGTCAGATGTCTTCTTGAAATCCAAGTAAACCACATCCGCAGGTTCCCCTTTAACCACATTGCTTTGTACTTCCTGAACTCTCATAAATGAGTCAAACTTGATTTCCCTTTCACAAAACCATGTTGGCTTTGCCTGATCGCATTGAGCTTTTCTAAATGACCTGCTATAACCTCCTTAATAATAGCGTCCAGCATTTTCCCCATGAGAGATGTTAAGCTAACTGGCCTGTAGTTTCCTGCTTTCTGCCTTCCTCCTTTCTTGAATAGCGGAGTTACATTCACTATTTTCCAATATGATGGGACCTTTCCAGAATCTCGGGAATTTTGGAAAATTAAAATCAATGCATCCACTTTCTCAGCAGCCACTTCTTTTAAGACCCTAGGATGAAGTCCATCAGGACCTGGGGACTTGTCAGCTTTTAGTTCTAATAATTTTTTCAGTGGGATCAACCTTGGTTCAAAGAGGAGTGTAGGATAGCATGCCAGGAGCAGCACCAGGCCAAGCTGATGAAACTACAACACAGGACTACATGCATGCTAAACAGCGGAAGCAGCATGCTGTAGACAGAGCAAAGTGATACCGTACCCGATAGATCAGATCAAAGCTCTGCAGTCCTGCCGCACCCATTTGTGAATGGTGGTGAATAATTAAACAACTAATGGGAGGAGGGGGCTGCACAAACATCTCCATCCTCAATGTTAGCGGAGCTCAGCATGTGAGTGCAAAAGCATGTTGAAGTGTTTGCAACCATCATTAGCCAGAAGTGCCGAGTGGATGATCCATCTGAGCCTCCTCCTGATGTCCCCACCATCGCAGAAGCCAGTCTTCAACTAATTTGATTAATTTCACGTGTTATCAAGAAACTGCTGAGTGCATTGGATTTAGCTAGCTGAAGTTGTAAATGGTCCCCTGTTCTCAGATATAGTCCCCCTCCCTTTCAAAACTGACATCATCACCCTCTCTTCTAAAAACCCATCCTTGATAATTCTGTGCTTGCAAACACCACACCATCTCCAACCTCCTTTTCTTCTCCAAGACCTTGAATGTATTTTCACATCCCAAATCCGTACCCATCTTTCATATAGCTCCATGTTTGAATCTCCCCAAGCAGGTTTCTGCTTCTACCATTGCATCAAAACAGCCCAAACCAGTCGCAAATGATAACTTCTGTGACTGTGACCATTATTTCACCTCATTCTTGTCGACTTGTCTGCATCTTTTGGTATGGTGGACCACACCATCCTCCTCCAACATCTCTCTGTTGTCGAGCTGCATGGGACTGCACTCACCTGCTTCCACTCTTATCTCTCCAGTCAAGAGATAACAAGAGAATCACCTGCAATGGCTTCTCTTCCTGCTCACACACCTCCTGACTCCCTAACGCCTGTCCACCATCCACACGGACTGCAGCGGTTCAAGAAGTCAGCTCACCACCACCTTCTCAAGGGCATTTAGGGGTGGGCAATAAATGCTGGCTTAGCCAGCAATGTCCACATCCCAGGAATGAATAAAAAAAACTCTGTTGCCTCTGGGGTTCCCCAAGGATCTTTCCTTGTCCCCCTCCTATTTCTCATCTACATGTTGTCCCTCAGCAACATCATCTGCAGGCATGAGGACAGATTCCACATGTAAGATGACAACACCCTGTTCTGCCTCACCAGCACCTGTTTTAACTACTCCACTGCATCCAGTCCTGTATAAATCACAATTTCCTCCAGTTAAATGTTGGGAAGGCTGTAGCACTGTCTTCAGTTCCTGCCATGAACTCAATACTCTCACTAACTCCTCCTACCTCCACCTACGTCTCAGGCTGAGCCTGATTCTTCACAATCTCAGCGTCCTATTTGACCCCTGTTGAAAATCCGATCCCATATTGTTATCATCACAAAGGCCACCTACTTCAACCTCTGTAACATCAACCATCTCCATCCGTGACTCACTCATCGATGCCTTTGTTACCTCTAGACTTGACTATTCCAACGTACACCTGGCCAGCCTCCTGTTTTCTGCCCTCCATTAACGAGTTCAACCAAATCCCTGCTGCTCATGACATCAGTTGCATCAAATCCATTTTGCCCAACTCCCCTGTGCTTACTGACCCTGTTAGATCCTGGTCTAGCAGCACCTCAAATTTAAAATTCTTATCCTCACGCTTAAATCCCTCCACGGCCTCGCCCCTTCCTAGCTCTGTAATCTCTTCCAACCCTATAACCCTCCGAGAGATCAGCGCTCCTTCAATTTTGGCCTTTTGAGCATTCCAGATTTACTTCACTCCACCAATGACAGCCATGTCTTCAGTTGCCTGGGCCCTGAGCTCGGGAATTCCTTCCCTAAATCTCTCTGCCTCTCTACCTTTCTTTTTTTCCTTTAAAATGCTCCTTAAAACCTACATATTTGATGAAACTTTTGGTCATCTGCCCTTGGGGAACTCCAGAGGCAATCCATGTCAAATTACATCTGACAGTGCTATTATGAAGCTCCTTTGGATGCTTCATGACCTTAAAGGCATGGGGAGAACCACTGCCTGATAAACTTAGAGTTTAGCGTTGGGTCTGACATCATGATTCTCGAAAACAAAAACTCAAGTAGGTAATTTATCGTTGGATTTGGTGGTGTACCTCTTCATCAATGTCAGAGTTTTGGGATAGGTAGCTTCCAAGATATGGGAAGTGAGGGACATTTTCCAACATTTCACCTTGAATCTAAATTGAAGGTGTTGGGCTTGATACGTTTGGTGTGGGTTGATGGAGGACTTTGACCTTCCTGGAGTTCAGGGCAAAGCCCATACTCTTGTAGGCTTTGGTGAACATCTCCACTATCTGTTGTAGTGCTTCTTCTGAGTGAGCGCTAACCCATGCATCATCAGCATACTGTAGTTCTATTACAGAAGCAGTTGTTGTCTTGGTTTTGGCCTTCACCCAGTTGAGGTTGAAGAGTTTACCATTGGTGCGATTAAGTTATTACCACACCTGGATGGAGCCTGTCACTGTTAAGCTGCAGCATTGCTGCAAGAAAGATTGAGAATAGTGTTGGTGCAATGATACACAGGTGTTTGATTCCTGTTTTGACAAGGAAGGAGTATATAGTACTGTTATTTGCATCTTGTCATGTAGGAGACAGATGATGTTTGTGAACTTAGCTGGGCATTCATATCACTGCAGCACCTTCCAAGCCACAGTTTGTTTCACCGAGTCGAAGGGTTTTGTGAATTTGAAGAAAGCAATGTCCAAAGGGATGTTCTTCTCTCTGCACTTTTCCTGAAGTTGGAGTGCTGTGAACAGCATGTTGTTTGTTCTTCTGGTGGGTCGGAAGCCACACTGGAATGCTGGAAGGACCTCCTCTGCAATTGGCGAGAGGTGATTTAAAAAATAACTTAGCTAGGACTTTGCCAATAGTTGAGAGCAATGCTGTGTTCTTATAGTTGGTACAGTTTAAATTGTCTCCTTTCTTGAAGTTTGTAATCTGCATGGTGTCTCTAAGGTCATTTGGAACTTTTTCATTCTGCTAGAGCTTCACAAATAGGGAATGTAACCGAGAGATCAGTATGTCTCCTCCATGTTTCGGTACTTCCGCAGGGATATTGTCAGGACCCGAGCTTTGTTGTTTTTCATCTGGCTGACACCAGTTATCACTTCATCAAGAGTTGGATCATCGTCTAGCTCACCTCTGATTGTATGCTGTGGGAGGTTTTCCAGCAGATGCATTTTCACCATGGAGTTCTGATTGAGTAATTCTACAAAGTGCACTTTCAGGTGGGTCTTGATAACATCCGTGCCTTTGAGGAGAGTCTTGCCATCTTTGGATCTTACCGGTAGTGGACCATGCATTGAGGGTCTGTAGATCTCTTTGGTTGCCTTGTAAAAGGTGCACGTCATGCATATCAACGAGGAGTTCAATTTCCTCAGCCTTCTCTGTCCACCGTTTGTTCTTCCACTCATGGGTTCTTCTTTGAACTTCAACTTCAATTGTCTGGTGGGTGAGCTTTTTTGTGGAGTTTGGGCCCTGTTGCCAGGTTTGAAATGCTGTCCGTTTGCAATCAATGAGCTTCCATATTTCTGTACCACTTTCTTCAAGCCAGTCTTGATGTCTTTTCGCGGTGTGTCCGAGGATTTCTTGGCATGTATGAGTGATGTTGGATTTCAAGAATCACCTTGGACATTGTTTGATGGGTGACCATCCGTTCCTGCAGTTTCCGATTGATTTGTTCTTGAAATTTCTTGAGCTTTGTGTCATTTGACAGGCCAGAGACCTCAAACTTTCGCCGTACCTGTCACAGATGTTTGTTTCTTTTGGGGGCCACCTCAAGCACCAATGAGCGAATGAGACAGTGGTCTGTCCAGCATTCATTGTCCGTAATCATAGCACTGTGTAATGTGCACATCCTTTCGATCCTGCTCCTGACTATCACATAGTTTATTAAGTGCCAGTGCTTCGGTCTTGGATGTTGCCAGGATGTCATGAAATTTTTTGTTGGTGGTAGAGGGTGTTCGTGACCACAAGATCATATTCAGCACACATGATAAGGAGGCGTACACCACTGGGATTGGATTTTCCAATTCCATGCTTTCCAATGGTGTTCGGCCAAAGGGCATGGTTCTCTCCCACCCTGGCATTGAAATCAAGGATTTAACTGTGATGATACAGCTGCCAGAGTTATGTCTATGTTGGAATAAAAGATTTCTTTTACTTCGTCCTTGGAGTCCAAAGTAGGTGCATAAACACTGATAAAGGTGGCAGACTGATTGCCTTTGAGCTTAAGATTGAGTGTCATAAAACACTCAATGATCCCAACAGGGGGTTTGTGGAGTCTCTTCAGGAGTTTGTTTTTGATGGCAAAGCCGACTTCATGAATTCTGCATTCTTCTTGTGATTTCCCTTTCCAGTATAGCCACCGCCATTTTCTTTGCTTTGTCCCTCACCTGCTCCACAGATCTTGCTAAGGGCCACTATGTCAATGTCTAGGCATTGGAACTCACGGGCTGCTATCGCTGTTCATCTCTCAGGTTGTTCTGAGTTAACCATTAGCAATCTGATATTCCAGGATCCTTTCAATTGATGATGGGTGATACTGCTGGATGCTGTTTTCCAACTAGGTTTGGAATGAGGCAGGCTATTTTTAGGGCATCTTTTCTAGCCCCTTTCCTTAGTGGGCTGAACAGCGCTAATCCTGGAGGTGGCTGCTCAGACACAGCTACAAACACCAAACCACCTTTCTGCCTCGATTAAGAGTGCAGTGGTTAATTGGTAACTGCCGCCTTTGTGTCATGTTGTGACTAGAAGCTATCAGATATCACAATCCTGCCTCTGTCATCACTACCGATCGCAAAAGGGCTGGAGGAAATTTGTGATCCGTAGAAGGGCTTGTGCCTGGTGTCTTTTATAGTGGGAGGCCTGTTGCACAGCAAGCCCCACACTGTCCTGGCAGGGAGTTGCCTGTTTTCAATGATCAAGCGAGCCTGTTTAATTGAGGACAGGGCCCTGCAGTAACCTTTTATCTGCCTTCACAGCCAATCCATGTAGAAGCATTTTGTTGTGGTAGAACTTAGTGAATGGCAGTCCTTGCTCGCCATGTCACAGGATGCTGCAAAGTAGTTTATGGCGGTTTTGAATGACGTAGAGGCACCACCCTCACCCTGAACACCCTGCTACTGTGGTCCGCGACTGCTTATTCATCAGGAGATCTCCTATTTATTTTGCAGTTCGCCTTCATTTCTGGAGGTTGATTCAGCTATCCGCCACCCACTGACGCGCTTGGTAGCTGCCGCTCGCACCAACAGACTAAATAATAGGTAGAAGCAGTACAACACAACAGGATACTCAGAGTACAATGGTCACTTCACAAAGAGTTTTGATGCTTTCTCTGCATACCCGCGCCCAACCCCGCAACCCCATCACCTTCCCTCTGCTCTCCCCTTTGTCTTAGTGTCACTCATATCCAGGTCTTGCTGATGAAATTGATTTTTGCTGCTGTTCTCATATAACTGTCCACCTACAGTAAGCAGAGTCCAGAATTACTCATTACTAACAGATCTCAGGCAGGGCGCAATGCTGAGGGGAGAGGGACCTGAGCTGATCTGCAGGTTACAAAATGTTTATTCTTGGGATTGGGTGTTGCTGGCAAGGCCAGGATTTCTTCCCCATCCCTGGTTGCCCTTGAGAAGGTGGTGGTGAGCTACCTCTTGAGCTACTGCAGTCTGTGTGGTGAAGATACTCCCACAGTGCTCTTAGGTAGAGAGTTCTGAGATACTGAACCAGCGACGATGACGGAATGGTGATGTAGCTCTAAGTCCGGATGGTGTTGTTGATGATCATGTTCCTGTGGCACTGTTGCTCTTGTCCTTCTTGGTGGTGGAGGTCAAAGTACTATCTGTGTATCCTAGAAATTATACACACTGCAGCCATACTGCATTGAAAGTGGAGGGAACTGGGGGAATTTTAAATTCAGTTGCATGGGTTGCTCTGTCCTGGATGGTCTTGAGCTTCTAGTGTTGAGTGTTGCAGCCATACTCCTCCAGTGAATGGTCAGTATTCCATCACACCCCTGACTTGTACCCTGTAGGTGGTGGACAGACTCAGGGGAGTCGGGAGGTGAGTCACTCGCTCCCCCTTGACCTGCTCCTGTAACCACAGCATTAATACAGCTGGTCCAGTTAAGCTTCTGGTCAGTGGTGACTCCTGTTGTTGATGGTGGGGGGTTCAGTAGTGGTGGTGCTGTTGAGGGTCAGAAGAAAGCTGTTTTTATGAAGATGGTTGTAACATGGCACTTGTATGGTGGGAATGTTACCTTCCCCTTGTCAGTTCAAATCTGGCTGTTGTACAGGCTGCTTCATTACCTGAGGAGTTGCGAATAGCACTGAACACTGTATAATCATCAGTGAACTTATGATGGAGGCGAGGTCATTGATGAAGCAGCTGAACGTGGTTAAGACTAGGACACTACCCTGAGGAACTCCTGCAGTGATGTCCTGGAGCTGAGATGATTGACCACCAACAACCACAACCGTCTTCCTTTGTGCTAGGTATGACTCCAACCATTGGAGAGTTCTCCCCTGATTCCCATTTAGTTCAATTTTAGTAGAGCAGCTTGATGCCATACTCAAACAAATGGTTTCTTGATATCAAAGGCAGTCACTCTCAACTGCGTCTGGCATTCAGCTGTTGTGTCCATGTGTCAATCAAGACTTATGAGGTCTGGGGCTATGTCAGGGATCTAAACTGAATGTTGGTGAGTAAGTGCCACTTGATAGCACAATTGATAATACCTTCCATCACTTTGATGATTGAGAGTACACTGATGGGCCAGTAATTGGTCAGATTGGATTTGTTCTGCTTTTTATGGACTGGACATAACTGGTCTGAACATAACGTTGTTGAGTAGCCGCTAGTGTTGTTGCTGTACTGGAGCAGCTTAGCTAGAGGAACAGCTGGTTTCTAGGGCACGACACAAGGATAGGGGTGGGGAGATAGTTGCCAGTATAGCATATTTACTTTTCCTATTTACATCCTGATGAAGTTGATTTGGCCTTTGTGTGGCAAAATCTCCTTCATAGGCTTAGTTGTACACCTGGTATGGCACGTACCTCGGACAAATATGAAGGTTCTATACTCAATTCCTGGACTCTTGAGTAAACTGATCTTAACTGAGACAAGAGTTGGGATGGTGCGATTAGCCTCAGCCAATTGATTGCTGGATAGCATGCACAAGTGTAGACACTGGGCACGATTGGACTCAATAGCCTGCTACCATCCACCGACAACAAAGCTGTCATTTGAGTGTGATTCAAGAGGGTTCCCAGCCTGTGAGGTTGTACTCTTGCAAGAGATAACCTCTTCAGGAGAGAAAAATGGGAGCTAAAAGGTATCATGCAGACAAGTAGCCAACTCTCCTCATAACATCCTTAGCAATTCTTTACCATTGACTCTGGAGCAACTTGGATTTTACATGCCTGAATGTAAAGAGAGTGGACTGGTTATCTATGTCATTGTAGTAATTGGCAAACTGACCTCGAAGAAAGCTGCCCACAAAATTCTAGAGATCTCTGAGGCATGGATTTCACTTTTCTCAACGTTAATTTGATTCTGGTGACAACTATATGGGATTTCCAATGTCCAGCAACAGTGATGTCATTAAGCAGGCTGTGCAGCCAATCACATTACAGAATTGCCACAGACAGCAAATCAAGGAGTCAAAAACACTGATTATCCTTCACCTTTAAGTTTACAGAGAGCAAAATAAAGATTGGGACATATACATGGGATAAAGATAGAAGATGAAGTATCATAAATAAACTAAAAAAATTATGATATTAAAAAACAATGGAATTGTTACCATAATGGGGAAATTTGATATTCAACAAATATAAAATTCATTTTTCAGGGCCAGAGAGGTTGTTCAGCAGTAATTATGAACATAGTACACCATTAAAACGCCAGTTACACCTCATTCAACAGGGTGTATCTTTTTCAAGGGTTTTTACAGCAAGAATAATAGCGTAAAAGTGGAAGTTTATGTCAATTCAAGTTATTTCAAAAGATTTTCATCTGTGACGAATTCAACAGCACATCCTGTGTAGGTGCAGGAAATCACTGACATCAACTTCTCCTTTTCTGTGTTTAACTGCATGTATGCAAATGCCAGACATTGCTGTCAGTTTCACAGTTGTAGTGGAGGCGAGGGCTGACAATTTCACTGTTGTTACAACCGCAAACTTGTTTCTTCACCCTTTAGATCATTTCTAAATTGCTGCATTTAGATCCACCCTGTAATGTAGCTCACACTGCACTTTATATTCACTTAAACAGCATTGCAAGATGTGATAAATGAACACTTGCATATCACCCCCATTGAAATACCTGGGAACACTTTCAAAGGTTGGAGAGTAACCTGTCATCTATATTGGAAAAAGCTTCGTATAGAAAAATCCAGCCTAAAATGATGCTTGCAATTATATTTTGAAAGCAATGAGCAAAATGCACTTCACCCAACTCCAACCTTCACTATCTGACCAGTTTTCAAATTTTACTTGTATTCACCAAATTATCATGTATTTTCTCTATTATCTGGTTAAAACCAATAATATTGCCTTAAATAAAATTAATGATGCAGAAGTAAGCTACATCTATCTCACCACCAAGTTCTCCAGTACATTTTTACATTTCTGAGACTATTTTGCAAAATGTCCTGCACCTCTAATGTGGAAAGAGAATTCATTTGAAATATTTCCAATTGTGTTGTTGGTAGAGTGTTTTAAACACTGTTGGCCAAGTTGGCTGCCAGCCAATTTGACAGTTGCTTAAACTAACTTTAAGTGATGAAGCGCATCATTTATTTTGCTCAAGTTAAGACTAATAATTTCCAGCTGCATTCCTGAAAAATGTCTGCAATAGTTTAGAAAAAATATTCAAGATGCTTTTCTGAATGTACTTGGAGCATAGTGGGTTTTAAATATTTAATATACAGAACATGCTGATGGTGTTATTTATCTGACTGATGAAAAAATGGTGCCAAAACAGCAGATTTGAAATTTTGTGGTAATGTGGTCAAATCTACTTTAATTTATGAAACTATTATTGCACAAATTGGATACAGGTGAAACAAAATGACCTTAAAGAATGTAAGCATCGCAATTAACCCTTACTACAAAGATTCACTGATGGTCTACTGGGTAACAATGCTGCCCAATGATGTACTAGGTCAGACAGATCAGAAAATCATTGCTCTGTGCAGAATAATCTGAACTGGAACAACTTGGTTAGGGGCAAGGCTAGTTCTGGAGCACTGGTCTTCAGCAATATAGCAGGAAAGTTGTTGGGATTTGTAAGCTTTTCTGTGTCCACTGCACGCAACCATCTTTTAATATCATGTAGACTGAATCAAATTGGCTGGACACTGGCACCTGTGATAGTGAAGAGCTCAGCAGGAGGCCAAGAAGAATCATCTACTCTGTGCTTTAGGCTGAAGGAATTTGTGAGGACATCAGCCTAGTCTCTCGCACTTACATGCTAGGTTCCGCCATCGTTGAGGACGGGGAAGTTCATGGAGCCTACTCCTCCTGGTTGTCTGGTTGTCCACCACCATTCTCAACTGAATGTGGTAGGACTATGAGAGCTCTGCTGTGACCCATTGGTTATGTGACCACCTAGCTCTATTTGTAGCCAGCCGTTTCTGTTGTTTAACACGCAAGCCACCCTGTGTCATGACATCATTGGGTTCGTATCACATTCTAGTGTTGCTTCTGGTACTGTCTTCTATTCAGGATTGCTGTCCTGGTTTTCTGATAATGGTAGATTGAGGGATGTGCTGGGCCATAGGGCCATGTTGTGGGGATGTTGAATTCTGTTGCTAATAATGGGTGTCCAGGTTTGAACTGCTTAATTTCCCCTCAGTCTGCCTCACTTAATAGTTTAGTTTTAGTTTAGTTTAGAGATCCAGCAATGAAACAGGCCTTTCAGCCCACCGAGTCTGTGCCGACCATCAACCACCCATTTATACTAATCCCATATACCCACTAATCCCATATTTCTACCACATCCCCACCTGTCCCTATATTTCCCTACCACCTACCTATACTAGGGGCAATTTATAATGGCCAATTTACCTACCAACCTGCAAGTCTTTTGGCTGTGGGGGGAAACCGGAGCACACGGAGGAAACCCACGCAGACACAGAGAGAACTTGCAAACTCCACACAGGCAGTACCCAGAATTGAACCCGGGTCGCTGGAGCTGTGAGGCTGCGGTGCTAACCACTGCGCCACTGGGTAGGTGGGATTACAATGTAAGTGTCATACTACACAAAGGAGGGTCTCCTCACTATGGAGAAGAGTCATTGGGGGAATTTTCCTCCGCAATCCGGTCTGAGATTGAGTGGGATTGTGGCAGACGATTCAGGTCGTGAGATCTACTGCCCTCCTGACGAGGATTTCCCTTCCCCACCTGCACTGAGACCGCTCTACCCATTCCATCCCCGCCTGCCGCTTGTCAATAGAGGTTGGGGGGAGGTGTGGTTAGGGTGGGGGGGGGGGTGGGTTGGGCGGCAACAGAGTCTTGGCACATTCTCTGCCTTCTGCCACACTTACTGCCACTTCTGGGGTTTCAATGTAGAAGTGGCAGTAAAAACCCAGAATGGAGGGACCTTCACTTCCTCCATACGTGCAGAAGGCCTTGGACAGGCTGCAAGTACAACTTTGTCATGACTACTGCTGCTACCCTTTGTGTGAAGAAATGCTTCCTGATTTCCCTCCTAAAAGGCTTATCTTTAATTTTAAGATTAAAGGCTAATTTTAAGCCCCCTTGTTCTGAATTCCCCACCAGAGAAAATATTTTCTCTGTATCTACCCAAGCGAATCCTTTTAACATTTTAAAGACCTCGATTAGATTGCCCCTCAATCTTCTATGTTCAAGAACATACAATCCAAGCTTATACAACCTGACCTCATAATTTAAACCTTTAAGCACTGATGAGTCCTCAGAGATTAGTAAGGAGGACTTTTCAGGATGAACTGGGCTGGGATCGCCTTGGTCTTGTCCTGATACAATGCCTGGGTCATTGGCAATAGCCCATCTGATTTAATTTCCTTATTTTGAACTTGATAGCCTCAAAGCAAGTTAGGAGTCAACCACACAGTTTGGGACTGGAGTCACATCTAGACCAGATGGAATAGAGAGATGGTGGGTTCCTTTGCCTGTAAGACATTAATCATAGTCATAGAGTCATTATGACCCAGGAAAAAACCCAGCAGCTATCATGGCCAAAGTACAACTTGCCCTGGAGGCGGTTAAACTGATGGCCTCTAGGTTGTTACTGCAGTAACTGTAACCATTAAGCTGCCCTACCTGTAGTTCATGAGTGTAAAAGTTATCAGTAAATGAATAGATAGGTCAAAGTGAGTCAATGGGATTGAGGGATATGCTGGGTAGGTGGGATTGAGGGAAATGGCGAGAGGGTGGGGTTGAGGGATATGGTGAGGGGGTGGGTAGGTGGGATTGAGGGATATGGTGAGAGGGTGGGGTTGAGAGATATGGTGAGGGGGTGGGTAGGTGGGATTGAGGGATACGGGGAGAGGGTGGTGTTGAGGGATATGGTGAGAGGGTGGGGTTGAGGGATGTGGTGAGAGGGTGGGTTTGAGGGATATGGTGAGGGGGTGGGTAGGTGGGTTTGAGGGATATGGTGAGGGGGTGGGTAGGTGGGATTGAGGGATATGGGGAGAGGGTGGGATTGAGGGATATGGGGAGAGGGTGGGATTGAGGGATATGGTGAGGGGGTGGGTAGGTGGGGTTGAGGGATATGGTGAGGGGGTGGGTAGGTGGGGTTGAGGGATATGGTGAGGGGGTGGGTAGGTGGGGTTGAGGGATATTGGGAGAGGGTGGGGTTGAGGGATATGGTGAGAGGGTGGGTAGGTGGGGTTGAGGGATATGATGAGATGGTGGGGTTGAGAGATATGGTGAGGGGGTGGGTAGGTGGGATTGAGGGATATGGTGAGAGGGTGGGTAGGTGGGATTGAGGGATATGGTGAGGGGGTGGGGTTGAGGGATATGGTGAGGGGGTGGGTAGGTGGGATTGAGGGATATGGGGAGAGGGTGGGGTTGAGGGATATGGTGAGGGGGTGGGTAGGTGGGATTGAGGGATATAGGGAGAGGGTGGGGTTGAGGGATATGGTGAGGGGGTGGGTAGGTGGGATTGAGGGATATGGGGAGAGGGTGGGGTTGAGGAATATGGTGAGAGGGTGGGTGGGATTGAGGGATGTGGTGAGGGGGTGGGTAGGTGGGATTGAGGGATGTGGTGAGGGGGTGGGTAGATGGGATTGAGGGATATAGGGAGAGGGTGGGGTTGAGGGATATGGTGAGAGAGTGGGTAGGTGGGATTGAGGGATGTGGTGAGGGGGTGGGTAGGTGGGATTGAGGGATATAGGGAGAGGGTGGGTAGGTGGGATTGAGGGATATGGGGAGAGGGTGGGGTTGAGGGATATGGTGAGGGGGTGGTGTTGAGGGATGTGGTGAGAGGCTGGGTAGGTGGGGTTGAGGGATGTGGTGAGAGGCTGGGTAGGTAGGGTTGAGGGATGTGGTGAGAGGCTGGGTAGGTGGGGTTGAGGGATGTGGTGAGAGGCTGGGTAGATGAGATATGCTCTAGGTAAGGAGACCTGGCCAGGATTCTGGCCTATCACACAGGCTGCAATTTCTTTAATGATAAACTGGAGCTGAACTTTGTCATTTGTAAATATTGCTCCATTCAGTGGAAACTCTAAAGAATTTGCTGGGCAGACATATTCCCTGTCTGCAAACCATGGGGTCCATCCGTCTAATTTACCTTTGCACATTATGTTTGACTTATTTCTTATGTGGTGGAGGTGTGAGGCAGCGGACATCAGATCGGAGGGTGGCGAGTCCCATCGACAGGCTGCAGGCACAGCAGAACTTCAACATCCAACAGGTAAGAACGTAAAAAGAAAGAATTGAATTTCTATAGCGCCTTTCATGACTACAGGGTGCCCTGAAGCACTTTACAGCCAATGAAGTACTTTTGAAGTGTAGCCACTGATGCAATGTAGAAAACGCGGAATCCAATTTGCGCACAGCAAGCTCCCAAAAACAGCAATGTGATAATGACCAAATTATCTGTTTTTGTGATGTTGGCCATGACACCAGAGATAACTCATTTGCTCTTCTCCAAAATAGTGCCATGGGATTTTTTATGACCATTTGAGAGGGCAGACAGGGCCTTAGTTTAATGTCTCATCTGAAAGATAGCACCTCCAACAGTGCAGCACTCCCTCGGTGAAGGCCTGCTCGTGTCTGCAAATGAGACCCGACCCAAGCCTGACAGAACCCCATCCGACCCCGAGTCCTTCCATTTTTTCCCGCGCCAGACCCAACCCGACCATCAGTTAACCTACCTTCCGTTTTTCACTTTGTTCCTTACCTGCACAAGCTTAAAATAACTGTAGCAAAACCACCTTTAAAGTCCAAAAAGTAAATTAACATTAATTCACTAACCTGGGTGGTGATAGAGTGTGTCCGATCCGACCCAAGCCCAAATGCCGGACCTGGAAGTGTGATCCGACCCAACCCGAACCTGACACATGTCATCGGATCCCATCGTGTAGCTGGCCTTTATCCCTCAGTACCACACTGTGGTGGTAGCCTAGATTTTTTATGTTCAAGTCCTGGAGTGGGACTTGAACTCACAACCTTCTGACTCACAGGGGAGAGTGCTACCCACTGAGCCCCAGCTGACATACCTAATCTTTCAATCTCGCCATTTTCTAAAGGCAGCATGAACCCTTGTTTCCAGCTCTAGCTAGACTTCTAGAATGACTCTCGAGCTCAAAAACATCCTCTTAACCCTTTGTAGGGTCCAGCAGATCTCCAACACAACAGGATTGTCAGACAGCAGTGTAGAAAACTGGGAAATGGCCAGTGAGGAAGATAGTTACATACTTTAGGAGGACATAGACAGACTGGTGGAATGGGCAGACCCATGGCAGATGAAATTTAAGGCAAAAAATTGTGAAGTGATGCATGTTATAGGAAGTATGAGGAGAAGCAATATGAACTAATTGGTGCAAATTTAAAGGGAGTGCAGTCACAGGGAGACCTGGGGATGTACGTATGGAAATCATTGAAGAACTAGTTGAGACGGCTTCATAAACAGAGGACTCGAGTACAAAAGGAAGGAGGTTATGCAAAACCTTAATAAACACTGAATTCGACCTCAGCAGGAGTATTGTGTCCAATTCTGGGCACTGCACTTTAGGAAGGATATGAAGGTGTTGGAGAGAGTGCAGAGCAGATTTAATAGAATGGTTCCAGGGATGAGGGACTTCAGTTATGTAGAGACACCAGGGAGGCTGGAGTTGCCTCCTTACAGCAGAGAACGGTAAGGGGAGATTTAACAGAGGTGTTGAAAATTATGAGGGAGTTTTAATAGAGTAGATAAAGAGAAATTGTTTCCACTGCGGGAAGGTCAGTAACCAGAGGGCACAGATTTAAGGTGATTGGGACAGCACAGAGTGAGCTTTACTCTGTTTCCAGCCAGTACCATACCTGCCCCGGGAGTGCGTGATGGGACATTTTATTTTAGTTTACAGGTGTGTGGCGTCTCATCGCTGTTGGGTCAGAATGTTCTTATCTGAAGGTGAACAACAACAGGCTGGAGGCAGTTACTATGAGGGTAACCAATCAGGACGGAGCCATTCGTATCAATACATTTCGCAAACTGTGAGTACAAACAAACTTACTTGTTTTCCAAACAATTCAGTTGTTTCTCACTCAGCAGGAGTCGGTCATTCTGATCTCACTGGGCTGGGAGTCGGTCACACTGATCTCACTGGGCTGGGAGTCGGTCACTCTGATCTCACTGGGCTGGGAGTCGGTCACTCTGATCTCACTGGGCTGGGAGTCGGTCACTTTGATCTCACTGGGCTGGGAGTTGGTCACTTTGATCTCACTGGGCTGGGAGTTGGTCACTCTGATCTCACTGGGCTGGGAGTTGGTCAGTCTGATCTCACTGGGCTGGGAGTTGGTCACGTTGATCTCACTCGGCTGGGAGTTGGTCACTCCGATCTCACTCGGCTGGGAGTTGGTCACTCTGATCTCACTGGGCTGGGAGTTGGTCACTCTGATCTCACTGGGCTGGGAGTTGGTCACTCTGATCTCACTGGGCTGGGGGTCACTCTGATCTCACTGGGCTGGGAGTTGGTCAATCCGATCTCACTGGGCTGGGAGTTGGTCACTCTGATCTCACTGGGCTGGGAGTTGGTCACTCTGATCTCACTGGGCTGGGAGTTGGTCACTCTGATCTCACTGGGCTGGGAGTTGGTCACTCCGATCTCACTGGGCTGGGAGTTGGTCACTTTGATCTCACTGGGCTGGGAGTTGGTCACTTTGATTTCACTGGGCTGGGAGTTGGTCACTCCGATCTCACTGGGCTGGGAGTTGGTCACTCTGATCTCACTGGGCTGGGGGTTGGTCACTTTGATCTCACTGGGCTGGGAGTTGGTCACTTTGATCTCACTGGGCTGGGAGTTGGTCACGTTGATCTCACTCGGCTGGGAGTTGGTCACTCCGATCTCACTCGGCTGGGAGTTGGTCACTCCGATCTCACTCGGCTGGGAGTTGGTCACTCCGATCTCACTCGGCTGGGAGTTGGTCACTCTGATCTCACTGGGCTGGGAGTTGGTCACTCTGATCTCACTGGGCTGGGAGTTGGTCACTCTGATCTCACTGGGCTGGGAGTTGGTCACTCTGATCTCACTGGGCTGGGAGTTGGTCAATCTGATCTCACTGGTCTGGGAGTTGGTCACTCTGATCTCACTGGTCTGGGAGTTGGTCACACTGTCTCACTGGGCTGGGAGTTGGTCACTCCGATCTCACTGGGCTGGGAGTTGGTCACTCCGATCTCACTGGGCTGGGAGTTGGTCACTCCGATCTCACTGGGCTGGGAGTTGGTCACTCCGATCTCACTGGGCTGGGAGTTGGTCACTCCGATCTCACTGGGCTGGGAGTTGGTCACTCCGATCTCACTGGGCTGGGAGTTGGTCACTCCGATCTCACTGGGCTGGGAGTTGGTCACTCCGATCTCACTGGGCTGGGAGTTGGTCACTCCGATCTCACTGGGCTGGGAGTTGGTCACTCCGATCTCACTGGGCTGGGAGTTGGTCACTCCGATCTCACTGGGCTGGGAGTTGGTCACTCCGATCTCACTGGGCTGGGAGTTGGTCACTCCGATCTCACTGGGCTGGGAGTTGGTCACTTTGATCTCACTGGGCTGGGAGTTGGTCACTCCGATCTCACTGGGCTGGATGTTGGTCACTCTGATCTCACTGGGCTGGGAGTTGGTCACTCTGTTCTCACTGGGCTGGGAGTTGGTCACTCTGATCTCACTGGGCTGGGAGTTGGTCACTCTGATCTCACTGGGCGGGGGGGTCACTCTGATCTCACTAGACTGGGAGTCACTCTGATCTCACTGGGCTGGGAGTTGGTCACTCTGATCTCACTGGGCTGGGAGTTGGTCACTCTGATCTCACTGGGCTGGGAGTAGGTCACTTTGATCTCACTGGACTGGGAGTCACTCTGATCTCACTGGGCTGGGATTTGGACACTCTGATCTCACTGGGCTGGGAGTTGGTCACTCTGATCTCACTGGGCTGGGAGTTGGTCACTCTGATCTCACTGGGCTGGGAGTAGGTCACTTTGATCTCACTGGACTGGGAGTCACTCTGATCTCACTGGGCTGGGATTTGGACACTCTGATCTCACAGGGCTGGTAATTGGTCACTCTGATCTCACTGGGCTGGGAGTTGGTCACTCTGATCTCACTGGGCTGGTAATTGGTCACTCTGATCTCACTGGGCTGGGAGTTGGTCACTCTGATCTTACTGGGCTGGGAGTTGGTCACTCTGATCTCACTGGGCTGGGAGTAGGTCACTTTGATCTCACTGGACTGGGAGTCACTCTGATCTCACTGGGCGGGGGGGTCACTTTGATCTCACTGGACTGGGAGTCACTCTGATCTCACTGGGCTGGGATTTGGACACTCTGATCTCACTGGGCTGGTAATTGGTCACTCTGATCTCACTGGGCTGGGAGTTGGTCACTCTGATCTCACCGGGCTGGTAATTGGTCACTCTGATCTCACTGGGCTGGGAGTTGGTCACTCTGATCTTACTGGGCTGGGAGTTGGTCACTCTGATCTCACTGGGCTGGGAGTAGGTCACTTTGATCTCACTGGACTGGGAGTCACTCTGATCACACTGGGCTGGGATTTGGACTCTCTGATCTCACTGGGCTGGGAATTGGTCACTCTGATCTCACTGGGCTGGGAGTTGGTCACTCTGATCTCACTGGGCTGGGAGTAGGTCACTCTGATCTCACTGGGCTGGGGGTCACTCTGATCTCATGGGCTGGGAGTTGGTCACTCTGATCTCACTGGGCTGGGCGGAGTCACTCTGATCTCACTGGGCTGGGAGTTGGTCACTCTGATCTCACTGGGCTGGAAGTAGGTCACTCTGATCTCACTGGGCTGGGGGTCACTCTGATCTCATGGGCTGGGAGTTGGTCACTCTGATCTCACTGGGCTGGGCGGAGTCACTCTGATCTCACTGGACTGGGAATTGGACACTCTGATCTCACTGGGCTGGGAATTGGTCACTCTGATCTCACTGGGCTGGGAGCCACTCTGATCTCACTGGGCTGGGATTTGGACACTCTGATCTCACTGGGCTGGGAATTGGTCACTCTGATCTCACTGGGCTGGGAGTTGGTCACTCTGATCTCACTGGGCTGGGAATTGGTCACTCCGATCTCACTGGGCTGGGAATTGGTCACTCCGATCTCACTGGGCTGGGAGTCGGACACTCTGATCTCACTGGGCTGGGAGTCGGTCACTCTGATCTCACTGGGCTGGGAATTCACTCTGATCTCACTGGGCTGGGGGTCACTCTGATCTCACTGGGCTGGGAATTGGTCACTCTGATCTCACTGGGCTGGGAGTTGGTCACTCTGATCTCACTGGGCTGGGAGTTGGTCACTCTGATCTCACTGGGCTGGGAATTGGTCACTCCGATCTCACTGGGCTGGGAATTGGTCACTCTGATCTCACTGGGCTGGGCGGGGTCACTTTAATCTCACTGGGCGGGAGGTCACTCTGATCTCACTGGGCTGGGAGTTGGTCACTCTGAACTCACTGGGCTGGGCGGGGTCACTTTAATCTCACTGGACTGGGAGTCACTCTGATCTCACTGGGCTGGGAGTTGGTCACTCTGCTGTACTGGGCTGGGAGTCGTTCACTCTACTCTCGCAGGGCTGGGGACGCTCTCATCTCACTGGGCTGGGAGTTGGTCACTCTGATCTCGCTGGGCTGGGTCACTTTGATCTCACTGGACTGGGGGTCACTCTGATCTCACTGGACTGGGAGTTGGTCACTCTGATCTCACTGGGCTGGGAGTTGGTCACTCTGCTGTACTGGGCTGGGAGACATCCAGTCTGATCTCACTGGGCTGGGGACACTCTGATCTCACTGGGCTGGGAGTCGGTCACTCTGCTCTACTGGGCTGGGAGACGTCCAGTCTGATCTCGCAGGGCTGGGGTCACTCTGATCTCACTGGGCTGGGAGTTGGTCACTCTGAACTCACTGCACTGGGCGGGGTCACTTTGATCTCACTGGACTGGGAGTCACTCTGATCTCACTGGGCTGGGAATTGGTCACTCTGATCTCACAGGGCTGGGAGTTGGTCACTCTGCTGTACTGGGCTGGGAGTTAGTCACTCCGATCTCACTGGGCTGGGAGTTGGTCACTCTGCTGTACTGGGCTGGGAGTCGTTCACTCTACTCTTGCAGGGCTGGGGACGCTCTCATCTCACTGGGCTGGGAGTTGGTCACTCTGATCTCACTGGGCTGGGCTGGGTCACTTTGATCTCACTGGATTGGGAGTCACTCTGATCTCACTGGACTGGGAGTTGGTCACTCTGATCTCACTGGGCTGGGAGTTGGTCACTCTGCTGTACTGGGCTGGGAGACATCCAGTCTGATCTCACTGGGCTGGGGACACTCTGATCTCACTGGGCTGGGAGTCGGTCACTCTGCTCTACTGGGCTGGGAGACGTCCAGTCTGATCTCGCAGGGCTGGGGTCACTCTGATCTCACTGGGCTGGGAGTTGGTCACTCTGAACTCACTGCACTGGGCGGGGTCACTTTGATCTCACTGGACTGGGAGTTGGTCACTCTGATCTCACTGGGCTGGGAGTCGGTCACTCTGATGTACTAGGCTGGGTGTCATTCGCTCTGATCTCACTGGGCTGGGAGTCGGTCACTCTGCTCTACTGGGCTGGGAGATGTCCAGTCTGATCTCGCAGGTCTGGGTGATGTTCAGTATGATCTTGCAGGGCTGGGGACACTCTGATCTCACTTGGCTGGGAGTCGGTCACTCTGCTCCACTGGGCTGGGTGTCGTTCACTCTGGTCTCGCAGGGCTGGGAGTTGGTCACTCTGCTCTACTGGGCTGGGAGTCGGTCACTGATCTCACTGGGCTGATGGGAAGGAAAGTGACTGATATATAGAAAATGGAAACCCATCGTAGAGAGAAACGAGGGAGCAGTCTAACACCATTGCTTCCAACACCACTTCTTGTCCACCGGTGGTCAACAATATGTCCATACATGGACAGCAGTCTCCATGGTAAAGGAATTTGGGATACGTGATTGGTAATTTTAGGAATGAGAAACTTTCCTTGACATCTTCTTCCAAAAAAATTGCTGTTTTAGTTTCACAGCTGACAGGTGCTTCCAATTCGGACAAGTTTGGTGTTTTCCGGTGGTTCCAATTTTTTTTTAAAAGCCCGCCAAAAACCCCAAACTAGTCCGAATTGGAAGCGCTGTTCCTGCTCTGAACAGCTGTCAGCTGTGAAACTGAAACAGCAATTTAAAAAAAAAATCTGACCAATCACCTGCTCTACTAAGAGTTTCCCGCGTTCCGCAACTGTCAGAGAGAGAGAGGGACAGAGGGGGTCAGAGGGAGGGAGAGAGAGAGGAGCAGAGGGAGTGAGAGGGAGGGACAGCAAGAGAGATGGACAGAGGAGGAAGAGCAAGGAGGACAGGGGAAGAGAGAGGGACAGAGGAAAAGAGAGAGAGGGAGAGACAGAGATGGACAAAGGCAGAGGGTGAGAGCAGGACGGACAGAGGGAGAGAGAGAGAGGGGGACAGAGGGAGAGAGAGAGGCATGGATAGGGGAAAGATGGAAGGGGAGGGAGAAGTGCGGAGAGGAACGGGGAGAGAGGGTGACGGGGATAGAGGGGACAGGGCGAGAGAGAGAGGGAGGGGACGGAAGAGAGAGAGGGAGGGGACGGGGGATGAAAGAGAGGGGGGACGGTGGGGGACAGGGAGAGAAGGGGGAGGGGACAGGGAAAGAGAGTGAGAGGGGACGGGGAGAGAGAGAGAAGGGATAGGAGAGAGGGGATGGGGAGAGAGGGAGGGTATGGAGGAGGGAGAGAATGTGATGAAATAGGGATAATAGGGATAATCAGGAAAGATTATAGATAATTAATGCATACACTTAATTAGGTAGAATTCAGATATAATTACTATGTTATATTTTAGTAATAAAGAATCATTTAATATAATTAAAGGTTGAGTAAACTGAAGAAATATTCATTTAATAGAATTAAAGATTGATTAAATAGTCAGTTTTCAAGAATCACTGGAATTCCTTTAAGAGCAGGATTAAAAATTCATGATTCTCTGTGCTACATTGGAAGATGTAACAAAATTATCTTTTAGTTAAAAAGACCATCTCAATGTCTCTGCTACATTGGAATCTATAAACTAGTTAACAAGAAGGCATACTGAGACATACTGTACCCAGTACACACTGATTGCTATAGTCAAGCTATGGTCCTAATTAGTTGAGAATAATAATGGTATAGACTGACTATCTTAAGGAGATATTACAAAGTCACACCAAGGAACCATTGCGAATGATCAATCACAAAATAGCACATTACATAAGAAAAACAGATGCCATGTAACCCCAATTCAACAAGAAGAAAACAAAGACAAAAGCAGTTACTGCACAAAGTTTGTTTACAAAAGCTTTTAAGAAGACACATTTATGAGGTTAAGTAACCAATAAAATAAATTAATAGTGTTACTATAAAACACCACGGACATTTTGACCAGAAAAAAGTTCACAATTTCACGATAAGGGAATTCTCAGTAATTAAATTAATTGGGGATAACAGTGAATAATACAACCATATATTAGAATTAGAATTAGAATTAGAATATTACAGCGCAGTACAGGCCCTTCGGCCCTCGATGTTGCGCCGATCATCTGACCTACACTATTCCATTTACATCCATATGTCTATCCAATGACCACTTAAATGCCCTTAAAGTTGGCGAGTCTACTACTGTTGCAGGCAGGGCGTTCCACGCCCCTACTACTCTCTGCGTAAAGAAACTACCTCTGACATCTGTCCTATATCTTTCACCCCTCAACTTAAAGCTATGTCCCCTCGTGTTTGCCATCCTCATCCGAGGAAAAAGACTCTCACTATCCACCCTATCTAACCCTCTGATTATCTTGTATGTCTCTATTAAGTCACCTCTCCTCCTCCTTCTCTCTAACGAAAACAACCCCAAGTCCCTCAGCCTTTCCTCGTAAGACCTTCCTTCCATACCAGGCAACATCCTAGTAAATCTCCTCTGCACCCTTTCCAAAGCTTCGACATCCTTCCTATAATGCGGTGACCAGAACTGCACGCAATACTCCAGGTGCGGCCTCACCAGAGTTTTGTACAGCTGCATCATGACCCCGTGGCTCTGAAACTCGATCCCCCTACTAATAAAGGCTAACACACCATATGCCTTCTTAACAGCCCTATTAACCTGGGTAGCAACTTTCAGGGATTTATGTACCTGGATACCAAGATCTCTCTGCTCATCTACACTACCAAGAATCTTCCCATTAGCCCAGTACTCTGCATTGCTATTACTCCTTCCAAAGTGAATCACCTCACACTTCTCCGCATTAAACTCCATTTGCCATCTCTCAGCCCAGCTCTGCAGCCTATCTATGTCCCTCTGTACCCTACAACACCCTTCGACACTATCCACAACTCCACCGACCTTCGTGTCATCCGCAAATTTACTAACCCACCCTTCTACACCCTCATCCAGGTCGTTTATAAAAATGACAAACAGCAGTGGCCCCAAAACAGAACCTTGCGGTACACCACTAGTAACTAAACTCCAGGATGAACATTTGCCATCAACCACCACCCTCTGTCTTCTTTCAGCTAGCCAATTTCTGATCCAAAGCTCTAAATCACCTTCAACCCCATACTTGCGTATTTTCTGCAATAGCCTACCGTGGGGAACCTTATCAAACGCCTTACTGAAATCCATATACACCACATCCACGGCTTTACCCTCATCCACCTGTTTGGTCACCTTCTCGAAAGACTCAATAAGGTTTGTGAGGCACGACCTACCTTTCACAAAACCGTGCTGACTATCGCAAATGAACTTATTCTTTTCAAGATGATTATAAATCCTGTCTCTTATAACCTTTTCCAACATTTTACCCACAACCGAAGTAAGGCTCATGGATAATGAAAGAGGGAAGAACATCTACAGAAAGGTAACACCCACATTTGCAAAGGATGAGTTAATCGATGAGAAACCATATAAATGTGAGAGTTTTGAATCGAAAAATCAGAAGTATTGAATTCCTCAGGAGCGCTTCTCAACCAATGATAAAGCCGGCTGACTGCATGACAATAGAACTCTACGCTTAACCAAGAGTGTTTTATCTTGTTAAGCAGGAGGCTTACTCAGGGAATTTAAGGTAACCATTTACTTTGGATTTTGATGGATATTCTAAAATATTTTGCTGGAACATTATCAAGGTTAAAGTTTTGGATTCTATTTTAGAAATAAGATTATGTTTTACAGCTTTTAGTAATCTTTTATGTTGTAGTATACGTAGCCAGTTAAAGTGTATTGCATGTTCAATTCTTTCATAAATTTATAGAAGTTAATAAATTGTCTCACGTAGCATTCTGTATACAACTACAAGAACCCCCTCTCTGTTTCTCCCTAAGTGGGGAGATACATATCGAAGAGAGTTTCCCAGACCCTTAGATCTGGGATATTTATGACTTAGCTTATTTTAAATAATTTACAGCTATGTGAAAGATGGTAACATTCTCTGTTCATTTCTTTCTTTGACGGAGAACCGGTTTAGTTCTTCAGACCCAAATAAGTGTCTGTGGGAATCTGTCTGGTTTGAACTTAATTGAAAGAGATTCACAGGGAAGTACACTTGATTTGGTTTAGTCCCTGTAAGGAGTTAAGGTCATAAATCACTTCAAGAGGGACTGGAGGGGAGAGAGAGAGAGGGAGGGGACAGGGAGCGAGAGAGGGGAACTAGAAGAGAGAGAGGACAGGGAGAGAGAGAGAGAGGGCAGGGAAGGAGAGGGGGGGACAGAGAGAGAGAGGGCAGAGAGTGGGGGTCAGAAAGAAAGAGAAAGGGGGCAGAGAGAGAGAGGTAGGCAGAGAGGGAGTGAATGAGGGAGGGAGAGAGAGAGAGGGGGAAATGACACAGAGTGGGGGCACCACAGAGAGGCGGAACAGAGAGAGAGAGGAGGGAGAGAGAGCGATCAAGATCACTCCTGATAGATAGATGTCTATCCAGAATACTCTGCATCGCTACAAGAAGTGTGCGGGCAAACATTGACTACTTGTGCAAGCAAAATAATGCCAGGTATTTCACTAAAGCAGTGTCCAACATAGTGACTAGAAGGTAAGTCAATAAATTATTCTTTTCATTTAAAGCTCTTGACAAAACTGCACATTTGTTGTTGTAAATTTTTAATGCCTTTATCTTTCTGAAATCGTCCTACTGGCCCCCACGCAAAAAGGTTGGACAAGCCTTTAACCTTGTGTTTTAAAATAACCTAGCAGCTATGTAGCAGCTACCTAGCAGCTAAGTATGTCAAAGATCAGTAACTGCAATGTGCATCATTTCCTATCCAGTTTGAGGGCAGATAACCTGAGTGGCCAATGTCATTTGAAAGTTGTCTGTATCATACAATTACATTATGTCAAAAGTTCACCTTTGCTAACAGATAATAGATTTGGCTTGACATAAATTGGTTATAAAAGCAAAATACTGCGGATGCTGGAAATCTGAAATAAAAACAAATGCTGGAAATACTCAGCAGGTCTGATGGCGTCTGTGGAGAGAGAAGCAGAGTTAACGTTTCAGGTCAGTGACCCTTCTTCAGAACTGGCAAATATTAGAAATGCAAAAGGTTATAAGCAAGTAAAGCGGGGGTGGGGCAAGAGATAACAAAGGAGAAGGTGTAGATAGGACAAGGTCACAGAATAGCTGACCAGAAGGTCGTGGAGCAAAGGCAAACAATATGTTAATGGTGTGTTGAAAGACAAAGCATTAGTACAGACAGGGTGTTAAAGGACTGAAAATTGAACAGTTGCAAGCACAAACATGAAAAAAAAACAGTGGGTAAGCAAACTGAACAAACTAAGATGAAATAAAATAAAATAAACACAAAAAATTTTTTAAAATGGTTAGTCTGGAGTACAATCTTACAGATTGTAAATCTGCAGTAAAAATCATTCAACTTTTTGCAGAAAATCTTTTAGTAAATAATGATCTTGTCAGAGCTGTAGCGGAGTCGACAGTGATAGAGTGAGATGTAGACATAAGTGAATTTAAGAGAATCACTTTATTGGAGGAATTGAAGGCCTTGCTTTATTTGTAAAATTTGTCACTAGCTTTGGTGAGCAAATGACATTTTGTCCATGAGAGATTCTATCGTTTCTGTATTTTAGAATTTAGGTCTTAGTTTAACAGCCTGTCAAGATGAATAAACTAGTCTTGGCTACCTACCATTAATCCCTTCCTCTCCCACTCTGCTTTTCTGTTTTATATGACTCTTCTTAAGTACTATCTACTGCACCCTATAAAATTCTCTGATTTGGAGATCACTGCCCTTTTGTTGGCTGCCCTGTCTTCAGATTCATATTACAAGCAGGTGGTGAAGTTGCACAAACATTGATCATCACAGGTTATATTGTCTTGTGACAGCAGCAGTGTGAGAAATGGTCCGTCTTCCTTTTGCTGATTTTTCTACTGTCTCACCTCAATAACCACAATAACAATCCTCTCCTTGAGTTCCATGGTTTATTGGATGTATTTGCACTCCTGACACAGTGTGAATCCACAGGTGTCATCCAATAATGTTCATCTACCACCCCGTGACATGGCGTAGCCAGCTCTATTCTGTCAACAAAAATAATTTGTATTGGCATTGCATATTATTTTGCTAGCTAGCTAATACAATTGTGCTGCTCTCCATTGATGTTTGTATGCTTAGCTACTTTATGTTTTGAGATACAGCACTGAAACAGGCCCTTCGGCCCACCGAGTCTGTGCCGACCATCAACCACCCATTTATACTAATCTTCCACGAATTCCATATTCCTACCACATCCCCACCTGTCCCTATATTTCCCTGCCACCTACCTATACTAGTGGCAATTTATAATGGCCAATTTACCTACCAACCTGCAAGTCTTTTTGGCTGTGGGAGGAAACCGGAGCACCCGGAGGAAACCCACGCAGACACAGGGAGAACTTGCAAACTCCACACAGGCAGTACCCAGAATTGATCCCGGGTCGCTGGAGCTGTGAGGCTGCGGTGCTAACCACTGCGCCACTGTGCCGCCTCTATAGGGAGAAATGTATTTTGATGGCATTAGATTGGCTGCACACTTTATATACAGCTTAATTGCCCCCATGATGATGGTGGAGTCAATAATTTTGTCAGATGTCTATACAACCTGGTTCTCACAACCCTTTCTTTAAAAACAGATCTCTCAATCCTTCCATCCAGTCCTTTGCTGTTATCCACACAGGACATGCAGGATCAGAAGAGAGCTTTCTAGTTCATCCTGGGCAGTCCCAATATTTGGGAGATATATCCCACCATGCCAGTTGTGCCATTAATGCAAGTACTTCTAGACTGCAACAACAACTTGTATTTATAAGCACTTTTAACATGGAAAAATGTCCCAGGCCCTTCGCAGGAGAATAATCAAAAATAAATAGACATCAAACCGCATAAGGAGATATTAGGTCAGATGACTAAAAGCTTGGTCAAAGATGTAGGTTTCGAGGAGTGTCTCAGAGGATGCAAGATGGGTGGAGAGGTGTAGAGAAGGAATTCCAGCGCTTAGGGCCTGGGCAGCTCAAATCACAGCTATCAATGGTGGGGTGTAAAGAGTGGTGGATAGACAAGAGGCCAGGATTGGAGGAGTGCAGAGATGTCAAGAGGTAGATATGGAGAGGTGAGACCATGGATGAACTTGAAAATAAAGATGAAATTGTTAATAGGTGGCGTTGCCAAACCGGGAGCCAAAGTAGGTCAGTGAGCAAGCTCAGGGGAGGAGGGGTGGGGAGCTGGGGGGTTGGTGGTGATTTGGTCAATGGGAATTGATGCAAGTTCAGACACATGTAGCAGCGTTTTGGATTAACTTAAATTTGCGGGGGGTAGAATGTGGGAGGGTGGCAAGGAGAATTTTGGAATAATCAAGCCTGGACGTAACAAAGGCAGGGATGAGGGCTTCAGCAGCAGATGACCTGAAGCAGGGGTGGAGACGGGCGATATTATGAAGGTTGAAGTAGGCAGTCTTCATGAAGGCGCAGATATGGACTAGGTAGCTCTGCTCAGGGTCAGATAGGACACCAAGGTTGTGAACAGTCTGGTTCAGCCTCAGACATGTCAGGGAGAGTGCTGGAGTTGATGGTGAGGGAATGGAGATTGCGGTGGAGATCAAAGGCTATTCGATGTTTATGGGTGCCTTTGCAAGATAATGAGGCCTGATAGCGCATGATGTGATCCAGGAAGAGCTGGTCATGTATAGCACAGCACACACTCTCAAGTTTTCACCCCTTAAACATGATGGAGCAAAGATAGAGGCAATACGGGTGAAACAATAAGAATAAAGCTTTGGCTAGACAAGGCCATCAAAGGCTCAGGGGAGGGAATGGTTGAGCAGATCGATGGCTGCAGACGTATTGTGGTAATTGGTGGGTGGAGGGTGCCAAGGCAGTACTGATGGGTGTGGTGAGCAGGACAGGAAACACTGGGTAAGGAGACTGGTGAGAGAGGAGGATGTGGCAATTGGGGTTATTGCTCATAAGGAGGGAGCGGTGAATGCTGTAATGAATCCTTCAGAGAATGCCAAGAGAAGTATAGATGGAAGCTGTGGACATATTGAAGGGGAAAGCAAGCCTGGGATGGCAGCAGTGGAGTAGGAAGGCAGAGTAGCAGTGATGGATTGGGGGGTGGGTGGTGGTGGGGTAGGGATTGAGAGGCTTATGCACCCGAGAGGGGAGAAATGAAAGGTGGTTTGACCGGGTGTCAGAAAGGTGAGAAGACAGGAGAGAGGTGTCCAAGAAGCCAAGAGAAAATAAAGGAGACAGAATTAATGGACTTGGGTCCAGAGTAGCAGCTCGTGAATGAACACAAAGGGAATTCAGAACATAGGCATGGCAGAGATTGGGAGAGTCCTCTCCTGGTAAACAGGAGGAGACAACAACAATTGTTTTTATACAGTGCCTTTAAAGTATTAAAATGTTCCAAGGCGCTTCACAGAAGCATTTTATCGAACAAAATTTGACACTGAGCCACATGAGTAGATATTAGCACAGATGAGCAAAAGTTTGATCAGAGAGGTAGATTTTGAAGTGCATCTTAAAGGAGGAGAGAGAGTTAGAGAGGCAGAGAGATTTAGGGAGAGAATTCTAGAGCAGCTGAAGAGACTGCAGCCAATGGTAGAGCAAGTAAAATCAGGAATATGCAGAGATCTCTGTGGGGGGTGGGATTTGTATAACTGGTGGAGCTTACAGGGACCATATGACAGAGTCCAAAGTTAAAGTGTGAGGTGGCCTCTTTGCCAGCTGCAATCTTGAAGTATTCCTGTGTAAGCAGTTGAATGTAAATTGTCTTTTCACTCTCCCTCAGAGTGGAGAGTCTGTGACTGAGTTAAACATATTTTAAGAGGCTTTCCTCAGAGCTTTTCCCACTCTGGCTGTAACTTTGGCAGAATCCCTATTTCCGCACAGAAACAGGGGCTTCTGCTGACCCTCCCACTAAGGAGCAGTGACTGAGCAGGAGATGCTTGAGTAAATTCACCATTATTTGTCTCTGTATCATATAGGATCCTATATTCTTCTATCTCCTGAATCCACTCTTCCCCTAAACATTAACAATTTCTCCAGATTATCCCCATAACCCAGGTGCCTAACTCTAACTCTCAGTTTAGCTGCCGTAAACTGACACTCTCTGCAATGCCTGGACGTTATTCTTATAATATGGGGCACAGAATCAGACTCAGTGTCAAGATAGGGTTGGACCAGTACTCTCTACAAAGTCAATCACTAATTATTTGCTTCTATAGCCCAGGATCCTATTGGCTCTCTTTACTGCTACAGCACTCTGTGCTGATGTCTGCAATGATCTGTCCATCGGTCCCTCTAAATCCCGCTCACATGTTGTGTCCTGTTGAATAATCCCATTTAGTCTATATTGCTGCTGTTTTATTGTCCTTTCGCAATCTCTGGAGATTAAATGAAATCTGCACTCCAGTCACTGACTCACGAACCAGTCAAAATAACTTTGCCTGCCTTATCCAATCTACACCCTCTTAATTTTGAATGCAGTGACTGCAACAACTACCGTGGAATCTCCCTGCTCAGCATAGTGGGGAAAGTCTTTGCTCGAGTCACTCTAAACAGGCTCCAGAAGCTGGCCGAGCGAGTCTACCCTGAGGCACTGTGTGGCTTCTGTGCAGAGAGATCGACCATTGACATGCTGTTCTCCCTTCGTCAGATACAGGAGAAATGCCGTGAACAACAGATGCCCCTCTACATTGCTTTCATTGATCTCACCAAAGCCTTTGACCTCGTCAGCAGACGTGGTCTCTTCAGACTGCTAGAAAAGATTGGATGCCCACCAAAGCTACTAAGTATCATCACCTCATTCCATGACAATATGAAAGGCACAATTCAACATGGTGGCTCCTCATCAGACCCCTTTCCTATCCTGAGTGGCGTGAAACAGGGCTGTGTTCTCGCGCCCACACTTTTTGGGATTTTCTTCTCCCTGCTGCTTTCACATGCGTTCAAGTCCTCTGAAGAAGGAATTTTCCTCCACATAAGATCAGGGGGCAGGTTGTTCAACCTTTGCCCGTCTAAGAGCGAAGTCCAAAGTACAGAAAGTCCTCATCAGGGAACTCCTCTTTGCTGACGATGCTGCTTTAACATCTCACACTGAAGATTGTCTGCAGAGTCTCATCGACAGGTTTGCGGCTGCCTGCAATGAATTTGGCCTAACCATCAGCCTCAAGAAAACGAACATCATGGGACAGGATGTCAGAAATGCTCCATCCATCAACATGGGCGACCCACGCTCTGGAAGTGGTTCAAGAGTTCACCTACCTAGGCTCAACTATCACCAGAAACTGTCTCTCGATGCAGAAATCAACAAGCGCATGGGAAAGGCTTCCACTGCTATGTCCGGACTGGCCAAGAGAGTGTGGGAAAATGGCGCACTGACATGGAACACAAAAGTCCGAGTGTATCAGGCCTGTGTCCTCAGTACCCTGCTCTATGGCAGCGAGGCCTGGACAACGTATGTCAGCCAAGAGAGACATCTCAATTCATTCCATCTTCGCTGCCTCTGGAGAATACTTGACATCAGGTGGTAGGACCGTTTCTCCAACGCAGAAGTCCTCGAGGCGGCCAACATCCCCAGCTTATACACACTACTGAGTCAGCGGCGCTTGAGATGGCTTGGCCATGTGAGCCGCATGGAAGATGGCAGGATCCCCAAAGACACATTGTACAGCGAGCTCGCCACTGGTATCAGACCCACCGGCCGTCCATGTTTCCGCTTTAAAGACGTCTGCAAACGCGACATGAAATCCTGTGACTTTGATCACAAGTCGTGGGAGTCAGTTGCCAGCGTTCGCCAGAGCTGGTGGGCAGCCATAAAGACGGGGCTAAAGTGTGGCGAGTCGAAGAGACTTAGCAGTTGGCAGGAAAAAAGACAAAGGCGCAAGGGGAGAGCCAACTGTGTAACAGCCCCGACAAACAAATTTCTCTGCAGCACCTGTGGAAGAGCCTGTCACTCTAGAATTGGCCTTTACAGCCACACCAGGCGCTGCTTCACAAAGCACTGACCACCTCCAGGCGCTTATCCATTGTCTCTCGAGACAAGGAGGCCAAAGAAGATCAGATCACTTCTCAGCCTTCTCTGCTGTAATGAAAGGAGCCACATTTTTATCCAGTCTGTCCTTACAACTACAGCCTCTCATTCCTGGGATCTTAGTGAATCTCTTCTGCTGCTACTCCACAGCCTTGCCCTCCTGCCTGAGGTAGGTCAGCCAGAAGTGGACACAACAATGTCACAGTGACCTCACAATCACCTTGATAAGTTCAGCATTTGCTCCTTGCCAGGGTTATTCAGTGAAGCTGAAACATTAGTAGAGTTTCTGTGGGGGAGTTACCTTTCTGGTCCAGATGATTGGAAGTCTGTGAGCATTGCACCATTGTTTAAAAAGGGTGCGAGGGATAGGCCAAATAATTCTAGGCTGGTCAGTCTGACCTGGGGGCTGGTGGGTAAATTATTAGAATCAATTCTGAGAGACAGATTAATCAGGGATAGTCAGCATGAATTTGTTTCGGGAAGGTCGTGTCTTATTAACTTAATTGAGTTTTTTGAGGAAGTAACCAGAGGATTGATGAGGGTAGTGCAGTGGATGTGGTCTACGTGGATTTTAGTAAGGAATTTAAAAAGGTCCCACATGGCAGACTGGTCAGTAGAATGAAAGCCCGTGGGATACAGGGGAATGTGGCAGGTTGGATCCAGAATTGGCTCAGGGACAGGAAACAAAGGGTAGCAGTCGAAGGATGTTTTTGTAAATGGAAAGCTGTTTCCAGTATTCCACAGGGCTCAGTGTTGGGTCCCTCGCTGTGTGGTATATATTAATGATTTGGACTTAAATGTGGGAGGCATGATTGGGAAATTTGCTGATGACACAAAAATTGACCGTGTAGTCGATAGTGAAGAGGATAGCTGTAGACTCCAGAATGATATCAATGGTTTGGTTGAGTGGGCGGAAAAGTTGCAAATGGAATTCAATCCTGAGAAGTGTGAGGTAATGCATTTGGGGAGGGCAAATAAAGCAAGCGAATACACAATAAACAGGATGATATTGAGAGGGATAGAAGAAGAGTGCATGTCCAAAGGTTCCCTGAAGGTGGCAGGACAGGTAGATAGAATGGTGAAGAAGGCATGTGGAATGCTTTCCTTTATTGGCCGAGGTATAGAATACAAAAGCAGGGATGTAATGCTGGAACTGTATAAAACGCTGGTTAGGCCACAGCTGGAGTATTGTGTACAGTTCTGGTCACCACATTACAGGAAGGACATAATTGCTCTGGAGAGAGTGCAGAGGAGATTTACAAGAATGTTACCAGGGCTTGAAAGTTGCAGCTATGAGGAAAGATTGGAGCGGCTAGGGTTGTTTTCCTTAGAACAGAGGAGGCTGAGGGTTGACTTCATTGAGGTGTTCAAAATTATGAGGGGCCTAGATAGAGTAGATGGGAAGGACCTGTTTCCCCTAGCAGAGAGGTCAATTACCAGGGGGCACAGACTTAAGGTGATTGGTAGAAGGATTAGAGGGGACATGAGAATAAACCTTTCCACCCAGTTAGGGTGGTGGGTGTCTGGACTTCACTGCCTGGGTCGGTGGTGGAGGCAGAAACCCTCAACTCATTTAAAAGGTACCTGGACGTGCACCTGAAGTGCTGTAACCTGCAAGACTATGGACCAGCAGCTGGGAGGTGGGATTTTTTATTTTTTTAGAGATACAGCACTGAAACAGGCCCTTCGGCCCACCGAGTCTGTGCCAACCATCAACCACCCATTTATACTAATCCTACATTAATCCCATATCCCTACCACATCCCCACCTTCCCTTACCTATACTAGGGGCAATTTATAATGGCCAATTTACCTATCAACCTGCAAGTCTTTGGCTGTGGGAGGAAACCGGAGTACCCGGAGGAAACCCATGCAGACACAGGGAGAACTTGCAAACTCCGCACAGGCAGTACCCAGAGTCGAACCCGGGTTGCTGGAGCTGTGAGGCTGCGGTGCTAACCACTGCACCACTGTGCTGCCCAGGCATGTGATTAGATTGGACAGCTAGTTTTTTCGGTCAGCATGGACACGATGGGCTGAATGACCTCCTTCTGTGCGGTAATTTTTCTATGGTTCTATGATCAGCTTCCAGCATGCTGTGTAGTGAAAGCAGGCTCTCTTTTCTCTCTCCCAGGGACGGGCTTTGCTGGGACATTAAACAAGAATTCAAAAAGGCTACAACTGCAGGGAGATTCTCCAGGAAAAGTTTGTGAAACCTTTATTCTACCAGTTTCAGCCCTCTTCCCACCCATGGTGCTGACTCCCTCCCTCCCGTGGTGGTGACCTTCTTCCCCCTCCTCTGGTGCTGACTCCCCTCTCCCTCCTGCTGCTGACTCCTTGCCCCCTCCTTTGGTGTTGACTCTCTTCCCCCTCCCGTGGTGCTGACTCTTGCCACCACCCCCCCCCCCCCCCACCCCTGCACCCCCCTCTCTGGTGCTGACTTTCTCCCTCCTCCCTTGGTTCTGACTCTGTCCCCCGGACCACCCCACCTCCCCTCCCCTCATGCTGACTACCCCCCTCCCCTGGTGCTGACTCCACCCCCCCCCCCCACCTGTGCTGACATCTCCCCCTGTTGCGAATTCCCAGTAATCAACACCGTAATCGTGTCATTTGACTTCACATTGTAGATCGGGGACTGACTACTGACATTGTCATCGCTGAAACGGACTACAACAATTACGCAATCCTCTTCCTTCAACAGAGGCGGAAAATCACCATCAAACTCTATGGTGGGTAAAGCATGGCCCCCTACCCCGATGTCTGTGAACCCCAAACCAGGCTGCACAATAACACCAA
This sequence comes from Heterodontus francisci, assembly GCF_036365525.1. Lineage (NCBI taxonomy): Eukaryota > Metazoa > Chordata > Chondrichthyes > Heterodontiformes > Heterodontidae > Heterodontus > Heterodontus francisci. The sequence goes on from NC_090402.1 coordinate 54,756,410, forward strand.
TGTCTCCAAATGACCTTAATGCAACTTTATATTACTAAATTTTGTACTTGTCATGTTGAGGGGTGGCAATACTGCCGAGAGGGCGAGACTTAGTGACAGTATCAAGTACAGCATGGTAGAGGTGTGCAAAGGAAACCCGACGCGAACCCGAATTCCGGACCCGGAAGTCCGACCCCACCTGACCCAAACCCGACACGTTGTCAGGAGCCGTCGGGATCGGGTCGGGTGGCAAGCCTTTACATCAGTACATGGGTAAAAGCCTGCTTGCTACCCGACCTGACCCCGACGGGATCCAGCAGTATGTGTCGGGTTCGGGTCGGGCTTCCGGGTCCAGCATTCGGACTTGGGTCGGGTTCCTTTGCACACTTCTACAGCATGGGTTAGATACAGAGCAAAGCTCCTTCTACACTGTCCCATCAAACATTCCCAGGGCAGGAATAGCAAGGGTTAGATACAGAGTAAAGCGCCTTCTACACTGTCCCGTCAAACATTCCCAGGGCAGGAATAGCAAGAGTTAGATACAGAGTAAAGCTCCTTCTACACTGTCCCGTCAAACATTCCCAGGGCAGGAATAGCAAGGGTTAGATACAGAGTAAAGCACCTTCTACACTGTCCCGTCAAACATTCCCAGGGCAGGAATAGCAAGGGTTAGATACAGAGTAAAGCTCCTTCTACACTGTCCTGTCAAACATTCTCAGGGAAAGGAATAGCGGGTTAGATACAGAGCAAAGCTCTTTCTACACTGTTCCGTTATCTTGCCACCAGTGTATTGTTTTCTGCGTCCCACACCAACCATCCTGTGGCCTTGGTGTGTGAAATTACTAACTTATTGTAAGTTGATGTTGCATGAGGGGCTGTTTTCTGCTGCAGTGCATGTGTGCAGGTCTATTAGGAACTGACTTGAGACTGCCCAAACTCATCAAATCAGACTGAAGTGAGTGGGCAGAGATAAAAGTCCAGTCTTAATCCACAATTTAACTGACTTCTCACTCTGTTGCTTTCTGTTAGTTGATGTGTTCCCAGGAGTGTTCAGTTTGACGTCCCATTCACTGTGGGAGATGGATGTGGTGCCAGTCTCTCTGACAGAATGGGGTGGGAATTATCACTGAGACCCATCCGCCTTTCACAATTTGTTTCTTTATTTCCAGGGAGAAGCATAGACGTTGATGAAGCCGTCCAATTGAAGTTCCGTCAGCTTGTCATCAACAACAACATCCCGGAAATTTTCATTTACGAGTTCCCTCGATATGGTCAGAATCATCTCAATAACTTGACTGGTTTTTAAGGAAAATGGTCATAATCTGCTCACTCTTACAAACAATAATAGGTGCAAGGTCGGACAATAATACTCCAACTGCACGCTTTAAGCTTTACAATGATTCATTGATGACCTCACCTGGTTTTGGAGAACAGCTTGTTGGACCTGTGGCAGACGTAGTAAGAGATAAGTGAAGTCTGCGGATTGTGCTAAAATGGGTTTTGGTTGGATCTTGGGGAAATTTGAGGCATTTGGTAAAGCACAACAGGCTTCTTTATGTTGCAGACACAGTGAAAGGGCTAGATCACATGCCTATTGATGGATGATTAGAGTTTGACATTGGGGAAGATTGGGAACACGAGTTTAAACTGTGTGAGAGTAGGAATAGACTGGAGGTCGGGCGGTTCTTCATTTCCCTAAGAAGCAAGCCTCTGGAATATGTTGCCAGCTGCTATGGTGGATGCTGACTCTGTGCCTTCAAGAGGGAGCTGGACTGGTTCCTGACTGGGGCGGAGGTCGCACACATAGAAGGTAGGTAGATTAACTGTTAACATACAGTACATCAATCTGATCTGCTGGACTGGTTTTGATGTTAGCCTAGCATCTGTCACAGGGAAAATGCTAGAATCTATTATTAAGGAGGTTATAGCAGGATTCTTCGAAAATTGTAATGGGATCAGACAGAGTCAACATGGTTTTGTGAAAAGGAAATTGTGTTTAATTTATTAGCGTTCTTTGATGAAGTAACAAGCAACGTGCTAAAGGGGAACCTGTAGGTGTGCTATACTTGGATTTCCAAGAAGCATTTGATAAGATGCCACTTCAAAGGTTACTACACATGATAAGAGCACACAGTGTAGGGCATAACATATTAGCATGGATAAAGGACTGGTTAGCTAACAGGAAGCAGAGAGTAGGGATAAATGGGTCATTTTCAGGTTGGCAAGCTGTAATCAGTGGAGTGCCACAGGGATCAGTGCTGGGGTCTCAACTATTTACAATCTCTATCAATGACTTCGATGAAGGGATAGAATGTATCGGTGCTAAATTTGCTGATGACACCAAGATGGGTAGGAAAGCAAGTTGTCAAGAGGAAGTAAAGAGTCTGCAAAGGAATATAGATAGGTTAAATGAGTGGGCAAAAATTTGGCAGATGGCGTACAATGTGGGAAAATGTGAACTTATCCACTTTGGCAGGAGGAATAGAAAAGCGGTATACTATTTAAATGGAGAGAGATTGCAGAAGTCGGTGGTACAGAGGGATCCGAGTGTCCTGGTACATGAATCACAAAAGGTTAGTGTGCAGGTCCAGCAAGTGATTAGGAAGGCAAATGGAATGCTGGCATTTATTGCAAGGGAAATCAAGTATAAAAGTTGGGAAGTTTTACTGCAGCTGTACAGGACCTTGGTAAGACCACATCTGGAGTACTGTGTGCAGTTTTGGTCTCCTTATTTGAAAAAGGACCTTATTTGAAAATTGCATTAGAGGCAGTTTAGAGAAGGTTCACTGGACTCATTCCTGGGATGAAGGACTTATCTTATTAAGAAAGGTTGAACAGGTTGATCCATTGGAATTTAGAAGAATGAGAGGTGATCTTATTGAAACATATCAGGTCCTGAGGGGACTTGATAGAATGCATACCGGGAAGATGTTTCCTCTTGTTGGCCTCGACTAGAAGACACAGTTCAAGAATAAGAGTTCCCCCATTTAAGATGGAGGTGAGGAGAATTTCTTTTCTCTCGGGGGTTGTTAATCTGTGGAATTCTCGTCCCCAGAAAACTGTGGAGGCTGGGTCATTGATTTTATTCAAATCTGAGTTAGATAGATTTTTGATAGACAAGGGAGTCAAGGGTTATGGGAGGCAGACAGGAAAGTGGAGTTGAGACCACAACCAGATCAGCCATGATCTATTGAATGACAGAGCAGGCTCAAAGGGCCAAATAGCCCACTCCTGCTCCTAGGTTCCTCTGCTCCATCCCACACCCATCCACCACACTCCCCCTCCACCCCACATCTCCTCCAATCTGCACCCCCTTCACCCGATAATGCCTTCACCCAACACCCCCTCCTCCTCACATCTCCTCCACCCCACACCCCCTCCACTCCACACCCCCTCCAATCTACACCCCTCCACTCCACACCCCCTCCAATCTACACCCACTTCACCCCACAGCCCCTCCAATCCACACCCCATCTATCCCAACACTTCATTTTCTCCTCCTTCAACATGCTGCCTGGCACAGTTTTATGTCGCTGCTCTGCTGATAAACTCTTTATTAATTCACATTCTGATGGCCAGCCCGAGAACATCACTTGCACCAGTTGTAATGCTGATCTCCTTCTTCTGGTCTGTTTCCTTAGGGCACTGCGATGTTGCCGATGAATTTCATCAGCTCGGTAAGTTACTCCATATTTGTGAAGGAGGTTTCTCTCTTGTAGGTTCTGTTGCTGCTGAATGAGGATTGGTCTCTCACGTCGCTGCCAAACCCAGCTCCATCTTCAGCTGAAATAAAAGTAGAAAGTGCTGGAAATACTCAGCAGGTCAGGCAGCACCGGTGAAGAGAGAAGCAAAGATAACGTTTCAGGTCAGTATCGTTCTGATGAAAGGTCACAGACCTGAAACATTAACTCTGCATCTCTCTCCACAGGCGCTGCCAGACCTGCTGAGTATTTACAGCACTTACTGTTTGTATTTCAGGTTTCCAGCATCCGCAGTATTTTGCTTTTATTTCCATCTTCAGCTGCTTCCTCAGATCCAGCTGTAGCCCCTTTTTTTTGTCCTAGTTGCCAAACTGCTGCCATTCCTGATTGGACCTGCTGCCCAGCTTCGTATTGCCCTGCCTGGCACCCAATTGCCAATGGCTGTGCCTTTGGGAGGGGCCTTGTCCTGGCTCCACAGGAAATAGGCCCCTTGCAATAAGTTGCTTCTTTGTTTCTTCCTTGTAATATCGATAGAAAAAAATGGAAAATTTGCATGTATACTGCGAATTTGAAATCACCTCACAGCTAATGAATGTATTTGTAGTTACTGGTGTCATGTGGCAGCCAATATCTGCACAGAGAGATCCTGCAATAATCAAATGATATGATTGAACAAATAATCAGTTTTTAGTGATGTTGGTTGAGGGAGGAATGTTACCTCTGCACCAATTCCAACTAATCCCATGGCCCCACTCTCTCCCCATGGCCCTGTATTAATCCCAAACTAATCCCAGTACCCTACTGTCTCCCTATAGCTCTGTATCAATCCCAAACTAATCCCAGTACCCTACTGTCTCCCCATAGCTCTGTATCAATCCCAAACTAATCCCACAGCCCCAGTCTCTCCCCCAGCCCTGCATCAAACCCAAACTAATCTCAGTGCCCCACTCTCTCCCCATAGCTCTGTATCAATCCCAAACTAATCCTACTGCCCCACTCTCTCCCCATAGCCCTGTATCAATCCCAAACGGATCCCACTGCCCCACACTCTCTCCATAAATTCAAATTCCAAACTGATCCCACTGCCCCGCTCTCTCTCTCCATAGCCCTGCATCAGTTCCAGACTGATCCTACTACCCCACTCTCACCCCATAGCCCTGTATCAATCCCAAACTAATCCCATGGCCCCACTCTCTCCCCATGGCCCTGTATTAATCCCAAACTAATCCCAGTACCCTACTGTCTCCCTATAGCTCTGTATCAATCCCAAACTAATCCCAGTACCTCACTGTCTCCCCATAGCTCTATATCAATCCCAAACTAATCCTACTACCCCACTCTCTCCCCGTGAAACGCTAATGAGCTCAGTAAATGGGCGATACACCTAGTAAATGAATAAACCCCTAGTAAATGCGCAAGACCCTTCGTAAATGAATAACGTCCTTATTAAATGGCTAAGACCCCTAGAAAACACGTTAGACCCGACTAAATGTCTCTGCAGCCTCCTCCAACCCCACAACCCTCCAAGATATCTGCATTCCTCTAATTCTGACATCTTGAGCATTTCCGATGTTAATCTCTCTACCATTGGTGACCCTACCTTCAGCTTCTGAGGCCCAAAGCTCCGGAATTGCCTCCCAAAACTTCTCCACTCTCCACCTTGCTTTCCTCTTTAAAGACACACCTTAAAACCTACCTCTTTGACCAAGCTTTTGGCTACCTGTCCCCTAATACCTCTTTATGTGTCTCGGTCTCAAATTTTGTTTATTAATGCTGCTGTGAAGTGCCTAGGGATGTTTTACTACGTTAAGGCTGCTATATAAATGTAAGTTGTTGTTGTAAACAGATAAGACTCCAAGCTAATGGTTAGCCTGGTGAACAGTTAGGTAAGACCCTTGGTAAATAGTAATACCCCTAGTAAATGGAATACACCCCTGGTAAATAGGTAACAGCCCTTGTGTTATCATTGATTTGACCTCATTAATTGTTGATCATTTGAGTTTTTTTTTTGCAATAGATGATGATTTTGGAAAATCTTGAAGCAAGAAGCAGTGAGCCTTACTTTATAGGCCCAAAAATGATGGAAGATTTCGTTCATTTCTCTGCTGTTGGATCTAATTGATATCTGTTATTCTGTCCTGTCAATCGAATAAAGTCAAGTGTGGCAACAAATCCTGGCTGTGTTGTGTACTCCTGTTCTTCACCCTCATCCCACACATCTCTGGAGCCCGAATGCTCCATGTTCCTTCCTGAGAGTGAACTCTGACCTCTGCTGCTCAGAATTTGCTTCCAGTCTGCTGAATGTGTACTTGGCAGTTGCTAGGAGCTGTGAGAGAAAGGCACTCTGGCCCAGAAATTGGTTTTAGCCCACTTTATGGACATAGAATGGTTTGGTCACTCCTGGTTTGTGGCCGAAGTCACAGGTTCACCTGCTCTTAATAATTACATTGAGCAATGGTGTTCCCCAAGGGTCAGTGCTGGGACCACTTCTTTTTTTTGCTCCGCATAAATGACGTGGATCTTGGAATACAGAGTAGAATCTCAAAATTTGTTGATGACATGCAACTTGGAGGTGAGGCAAACAGTAAGGATGATATGAGCCACCTGCAACAGGACATAGATATGGTGGCAGATGGAACTTAATACTGACAAGTGTGAGGTGATGCATTTTGGCAGAAGGAATAGGGAGAGGTAATACATACTTAATGACACAGTTCTAAAGAGTGAATAGGAACAGAGGGACCTGGGGGTGCATGTGTATTGATCTTTGAAGGTGGCAGGACACATTGAGAGAGTGGTTAGTCAAGCATATGGGATCTTGGGCTTCATAAATAGAGACATTGAGTACAAAAGCAGGGAAGTTATGCTGAACCTTTATAAAGCTCTGGTGAGGCCCCAAATGGAGTATTGTGTCCAGTTCTGGCCACTGCACTTTAGGAAGGATGTGAGGGTCCTTGAGAGAGTGCAGAGGAGATTGACCAGGGTTAGGTTGAAAAAGTCAGGTTTGTTTTCCTTGGAACAAAGGAAATTGAGGGGAGATTTAATGGAAATGTACAACAGTATGACAGACTTAGATAAGTTAGATAAGGAAAAGCAGTTCCCATTAACAAATGGTACAAGGACTAGGAGACACAGATTGAATGTTTTGGGCAAAAGATGCAGGGGAAATATGAAGAAGTATGTTTTTACGCAGCAGTTGGTAATGACCTGGAACTCGCTGCCCACAAGGATGGTGGAAGTGAAGATGATTAATGACTTCAAGAAGAAGTTGGATGGCCACCTGAGAGAAATAGACTTGCAGACCGCCGGGGAGTGGGACTGACAGCATAGCTCTGTGGAGAGCCAGCATGGATTCCATGGGCTGAATGGCCTCCATCTGTGCTGTAAATGACTCTGTGGTACCAGTGAGTGAAGCCTGACACATGGACAGTGAGGAGCATCAGCTAAAGCTCAATGTGAACATATGTATTAGGAGCAGGAGTAGGCCACTTGACCCCTCATGCCTGCTCCGCCATTCAATAAGTTCATGCCAGAACTGATTACTCCACATTTCCACCTACCCCCAATAACCTTCCACCCCCTTGCTTATCAAGAATCTATCTGGCTCTGCCTTAAAAGTATTCAAAGACTTTGCTTCCACCGCTTTTTGAGGAAGAGAGTTCCAGACTCACGACCCTCTGAGAGAAAGAATTTCACCTCATCTCTGTCTTAAATGGGTGACCCCTTATTTTTAAACAGTGACTCCGAGTTCTAGATTCTCCAACAAGGGGAAACATCCTTTCCACATCCACCCTGTTAAGACCCCTAAGGATCTTATATGCTTCAATAAAGTTTCAATAATGTCACCTCTTACTCTTCCAAATTCCAGTGGATACAAGCCTAGCCTGTCCAATCTTTTATTTATTTATTTAGAGATACAGCACTGAAACAGGCCCTTTGGCCCACTGAGTCTGTGCCGACCAATAACCACCCATTTATATTAACCCTATAGTAATCCCATAATCCCCTACCACCTACCTACACTAGGGGCAATTTACAACGGCCAATTTACCTATCACCTGCAGGTCTTTGGATGTGGGAGGAAACCGGAGCACCCGGCGAAAACCCACGCAGTCACAGGGAGAACTTGCAAACTCCGCACAGGCAGTACCCAGAATCGAACCTGGGTCCCTGGAGCTGTGAAGCTGCGGTGCTAGCCACTGCGCCACTCATTCCAGGTATTGATTTAGTAAATCTTCTCTGTACAGCTTCCAAAGCATTTACATCCTTCCTTAAATAAGGAGACCAGTGTGGTACGCAGTACTCCAGATGTGGTATCACCAATGCCCTGTATAGCTGAAGCATAACCTCCCTAATTTTGTATTCAATTCCCCTCGCGATAAACCATAACATTCTATTAGCTTTCCTAATTACGTGCTGTACCTGCATACTAACCTTTTGCAATTCATGCACGAAGACACCCAGATCCCTCTGCATCTCAGAGCTCTGCAATCTCTCACCATTTAGATAATATGCTTTTTTATTCTTCCTGCCAAAGTGGACAATTTCCCACTTTCCCACATTATACTCCATTTAGCTAGTCAATCTTCTATCCATGCCAATATGTTATCCCCTACAGCATGAGTTTTTATTTTCTGCAATAACCTTTGATGTGGCAGCTTATCAAATGCCTTCTGGAAATCTAAGTACAATACATCCACTGGTTCCCCTTTATCCACAGCACATATAATTCCCTCAGAGAACTCCAATAAATTGGTTAAACATGATTTCCTTTTCATAAAACTATGTTGACTCTGCCTGATTACCTTGAATTTTTTGAAATGCCCTGCTGTAACGTCTTTAGTAATAGCTTCTAACATTTTCCCTAAGACAGATGTTAAGCTAACTGTAGTTTCCTGCTTTCAGTCTCCCTTTTTGAGTAAAGGAGTTACATTCGCTATTTTCCAATCTAATGGAACCTTTCCCTGAATCTAGGGAATTTTGGAAATTTAAAACTAATGCATTAACTCTCTCACTAGCCACTTCTTTTAACATGCCAGGATGAAGTCCATCAGGTCCCGGGGACTTGTCAGCCCACAGCTCCAACAATTTGTTCAGTACCACTTCCCTGGTGATTGTAATTTTCTTGAGTTCCTCCCTCCCTTCCATTTCCTGACTTACAGCTAATACTGGGATGTTACTTGTATCCTCAATAGTGAAGACTGATGCAAAATATCTGTTTGATTCATCTGCCATCTCCTTATTTTCCATTATTAATTCCCCAGACTCACTTTCTATAGGACCAACGCTCATTTTGTTAACTTTTCCTTATAAAAAATCTATAGAAACCTTTACTATCTGTCTTTATATTTTTAGCTAGCTTTCTCTCATACTCTAATTTTTCCCTCCTTATCAACCTTTTAATCATTCTTTGCTATTTTTTATATTTTATCCATTCTTATGACCTGCCTCCCATCTTAGTGCAAATATAATAAAAACAAGAAATGCTGGAAATACTCACCAGGTCTGGCAGCATCTGTGGAGAGAGAAGCAGAGTTAATGTTTCAGGTCAGTGACTCTTCTTCAGAACTAGCAAATGTTAGAAATATGAAAGGTTATAAGCAAGTAAAGCCGGGGTGGGGCAAGAGATAACAAAGGAGAAGGTGTAAATAGGACAAGGTCACATAATAGCTGAGCAGAAGGTCGTGGAGCAAAGGCAAACAATATGTTAGAAAGCAATGAAGGTGAACAAGATAAAAGAGACAAACAAAAATCCCGTCGGAGAGAAGAGCAGAACTACTTCAAGGTAGGCATTCCTGGAAGAGAAGTGGCAGTGAATTAAACACTAAAATAAAAGCAAACTACTGCGGATGCTGGAAATCTGAAATAAAAACAAGAAATGCTGGAAATACTCAGCAGGTCTGGCAGCATCTGTGGAAAGAGAAGCAGAGTTAACGTTTTGGGTCAGTGACCTTTCTTCGGAACTAGCAAATATTAGAAATGTCAAAGGTTATAAGCAAGTGAGGCGGGGATGGGGCAAGAGATAACAAAGGAGAAGGTGTAGATTGGATAAGGCCACATAGCTGACCAAAAGGTCATGGAGCAAAGGCAAACAATATGTTAATGGTGTGTTGAAAGACAAAGGATTAGTACAGATAGGGTGTTAACAGACTGAGGATTGAACAGCAGCAAGTACAAACATGAAAAAAAAACAGTGGGTAAGCAAACTGAACAAACTAAGATGAAATGAAATAAACAAAAAAAAATTGTAAAAAAGAAAAAAAAAGAAAAAATAACTTAAAATAAAAGTATTTACTTTTATTTACTTTTCTTTAAGTTTGATACTATCTTTAACTGTGTTAGTTAACCACGGATGGCAGGTCCCACCCTTGGAATTTTTCTTTCTCGTCGAAATGTATTTATTCTGTGTATTCTGAAATATCCTCTTAAATGTCTGAAAGGAGTTAATAGTTCACCTGGGGAATGAGGCCCTGCTTTGGGACAGAGGGAGCGATCGCTCACTTGTGGGAGTGGAATTCAAACAATTAATGTTTCTAGAGTGAATTTACATCACTGTATTTGGATATTAGAATGCTTACAGCACAGAGAAAAGCCATTTGGCCCATTGAGCTCATGCCAGCTTTCTGCAAGAGCAATTTAACTGGTCCCATCCTCCACCCTTTCCTCGCAGCTCTCCCTTTTTTTCCCTTCAGCTGCTTATTCAATTCCCTTTAGAAAGCCATGATTGAATCTGCCTTCATCACCCTTTCAGGCAGTGCCCTCCAGATCCTAACCACTCACTGCATTAAAAAAATGTTTTTCATGTAACATTTGGTTATTTTACCATTCACCTTAAATCAGTGTCCTCTGGTTCTTGACCCTTCCACCAATGGGAACAGTTTCTCTCGATCTACTCTGTTTAGATGCCTCATGATTTTCATCACCTCCAGGAAATCTCTTCTCAACCTTCTATTCTGCAAGGACAAAAACTCCAGCTTTTCCAATCTATCCACATAACTGAAGTCCTTCATCCCTGGAACCATTCTTGTAAATCTTTACTGCACCCTCACTAAAGCCTTCACATCCTTCCTAAAGTGTAGTGCCCAGAATTGGACAGAATACTCCAGGTGAGGCCGAACCAGTATCTTATAAAGGTTCATCAGAACTTTCTTGTTTTTGTACTCTATGCCTCTATTTATAAAGCCCAGGATCCTGCAAGCCTTATTCACTGCTTTCTCAACCTACTCTGCCACCTTCTATGATTTGTGCACTGATATGCACAGATCTCTGTGTCTGCATCCCCTTTCGAATGGCACCCTTTAGTTTGTATTGCCTTTCCTCATTGATCCTGCCAAAGTGTATCACTTCACATTTCTCTGTGTTAAATTTCATTGGCCACGTGTCAGCCCATTCAACCAGCCTGGCTATTCAAGAAAAGCAGTCATCCTAATATCAACGCCTGGGGAACTCCACCATATACATTTCTCCAATCTGAAACATAATTGTTCACCACTTTTCTTTGCTTCCTGTCACTCAGTGAATTTTGCATCCATGGTGCCAATGGCCCTTTTATTCCATGGGTTTCCACTTTGCTGACAAGCCTGTTGTGTGGCACTTTACCAACTGCCTTTTGGAAGTCCATACATACCACATCATCCGCATTGCCCTCATCAAGCCTCTCTGTTACCTCATCAAAAACTCAAGCAAGTTTGTTAAACATGATTTACCTTTAACAAATCTGTACTGGCATTCCTTAATTAATCCACTCTAGCCCCAGCTACTGTTAAATTCTTTCCTGGATTATCATTTCCAAAAGCTTTTCCACCACTGTGGTTAAATTGACTAGCCTGTAGTTGCTGGCTTTATCCTTATACCCTTCTTTGAGCAAGGGTGTAACATTTGCAATTCTCCAGTCCCCATATTGAAAGAGGATTGGAAGATTATGGCCAATGCCTCTGCAATTTCTACCCTTACTACCCTCTGTATCCTTGGATGTGTTTCATCCGGTCCTAGTGGCTTATCTAATACCTCCGTATTATCAATTTTTAGCCCATGCAGTGTCTGAACTACCACCTCTTCCACTATGACTTTGTCTTTACCAAGGAAGAAGATGCTGCCAGACGCAAAGTAATCATTTAGTATTTCAGCCATGCCCCCCGCCTCCATCCGTGGATCCCCTTTTTGGTCCCAAATCTACCCCACCCATCCTCTTACTACTTTTTTTATTATTTATATGCCGATAGAAGTGTGAAAGATGGGGATCAGAACACAGACAGGATTCCGTGCTGTGTGCAGCATGAATTGCTGGAAGCTGGTTAAAGTCAGGTCAACGAATGCCGTATAAAATGTTGAGTTCAGTTTACAGAAGGCACATATCCGTGTGTTACAGCCATCCTGGTCAGTCCCACACAAGCCTGTTGTTGCTATCTGTCACGATATGTGGAACAGTAACAAGCCACAGTTTCATAATCAAGCGGACTAATCGTTCACACATGTTGTTTGTGCTGTGCACAGAAGGCTGTTTCATAAGAATGTTGATTCTGAAAACGCTGGTGAATATGAAGTCAACAGACACTGACTCCCACTGGGTTAAAGTTCCACCGGCACTGTCACTCACTGGGGTAAAGTTCCACCGGCACTGTCACTCACTGGGGTAAAGTTCCACCGGCACTGTCACTCACTGGGGGACAGTTCCACCGGCACTGACTACCACTGGGGGACAGTTCCACAGGCACTGACAATCACTGGGGGACAGTTCCACAGGCACTGACAATCACTGGGGGACAGTTCCACTAGCACTGATTCTCACTGGGGTACAGTTCCACTGTCACTGACACTCACTGGGGTACAGTTCCACTAGCACTGACTATCACTGGGGGACAGTTCCACAGGCACTGACAATCACTGGGGGACAGTTCCACGAGCACTGACTCTCACTGGGGTACAGTTCCACTGGCACTGCCTCTCACTGGGGTACAGTTCCACTAGCACTGACTCTCACTGGGGTACAGTTCCACTGGCACTGCCTCTCACTGGGGTACAGTTCCACTAGCACTGACTATCACTGGGGGACAGTTCCACAGGCACTGACAATCACTGGGGGACAGTTCCACTAGCACTGACTCTCACTGGGGTACAGTTCCACTGGCACTGCCTCTCACTGGGGTACAGTTCCACTAGCACTGACTCTCACTGGGGTACAGTTCCACTGGCACTGCCTCTCACTGGGGTACAGTTCCACTAGCACAGACTATCACTGGGGGACAGTTCCACAGGCACTGACAATCACTGGGGGACAGTTCCACAGGCACTGACTCTCACTGGGGTACAGTTCCACAGGCACTGACTCTCACTGTGGTACAGTTGCACTGGCAATGTCTCTCACTGGGGGACAGTTCCACAGGCACTGACTCTCATTGGGGTACAGTTCCACTAGCATTGACACTCACTGGGTTACAGTTCCACAGGCACTGACTCTCACTGGGGGACAGTTCCACAAGCAGTGACTATCACCGGGTTACAGTTCCACTAGCACTGACGATCAGTGGGGTAAAGTTCCACCGGCACTGCCTCTCACAGGGGGACAGTTCCACAGGCACTGACTCTCACTGGGGGACAGTTCCACGAGCACTAACTCTCACTGGGTTACAGTTCCACTGGCACTGCCTCTCACAGGGGGACAGTTCCACAGGCACGGACTCGCACTGGGTTAAATTTCCACCGGCACTGTCACTCACTGGGTTACAGTTCCACTAGCACTGACTCTCACTGGGGTACAGTTCCACCGGCACTGACTCTCATTGGGGTACAGTTCCACTCGCACTGACTCTCACTGGGTTACAGTTCCACTGGCACTGCCTCTCACTGGGGGACAGTTCCACAGGCACTGCCTCTCACTGTGTTACAGTTCCACTGGCACTGACTCTCACTGGGGTACAGTTCCACCGGCACTGCCTCTCACTGGGGGACAGTTCCACTGGCACTGACTCTCACTGGGGTACAGTTCCACAGGCACGGACTCCCACTGGTGGACAGTTCCACTGGCACTGCCTCTCACTGGTGGACAGTTCCACCGGCACTGCCGGTCAATGGGTTACAGTTCCACTAGCACTGCCTCTCACTGGGGGACAGTTCCACTGGCACTGACTCTCACTGGGTTACAGTTCCACTGGCACTGACTCTCACTGGGTTACAGTTCCACTAGCACTGCCTCTCACTGGGGGACAGTTCCACTGGCACTGACTCTCACTGGGTTACAGTTCCACAGGCACGGACGATCACTTGGGGACAGTTCCACGAGCACTGACTATCACTGGGGTAACGTTCCACTAGCACTGTCACTCACTGGGGGACAGTTCCACGGGGGCACTGACTCTCACTGGGGGACAGTTCCACTAGCACTGACTCTCACTGGGGGACAGTTCCACCGGCACTGCCTCTCACTGGGGGACAGTTCCACAGGCACGGACTATCACTTGGGGACAGTTCCACTAACACTGACAATCACTGGGGGAGAGTTCCACAGGCACGGACTCTCACTGGGGGACATTTCCACTGGCACTGACTCTCACTGGGTTACAGTTCCACTGGCAATGCCTCTCACTGGGGGACAGTTCCACTAGCACTGCCTCTCACTGGGGGACAGTTCCACCAGCACTGCCTCTCACAGGGGGACAGTTCCACAGGCACGGACTCGCACTGGGGTAAATTTCCACCGGCACTGTCACTCACTGGGTTACAGTTCCACTAGCACTGACTCTCACTGGGGTACAGTTCCACTGGCACTGACTCTCACTGGGGTACAGTTCCACTCGCACTGACTCTCACTGGGTTATAGTTCCACTGGCACTGACTCTCACTGGGGGACAGTTCCACAGGCACTGCCTCTCACTGTGTTACAGTTCCACTGGCACTGACTCTCACTGGGGTACAGTTCCACCGGCACTGCCTCTCACTGGGGGACAGTTCCACTGGCACTGACTCTCACTGGGGTACAGTTCCACTGGCACTGCCTCTCACTTGGGGACAGTTCCACTAGCACTGACAATCACTATGGGACAGTTCCACAGGCACTGACAATCACTGGTGGACAGTTCCACCAGCACTGCCGGTCAATGGGGTACAGTTCCACTAGCACTGACTATCACTGGGGTACAGTTCCACTGGCACTGCCTCTCACTGGGTTACAGTTCCACTGGCACTGACTCTCACTGGGTTACAGTTCCACTGGCACTGCCTCTCACTGGGGGACAGTTCCACTAGCACTGCCTCTCACTGGGGGACAGTTCCACTAGCACTGTCTCTCACTGGGTTACAGTTCCACAGGCACGGACGATCACTTGGGGACAGTTCCACTAGCACTGACTCTCACTGGGGGACAGTTCCACCGGCACTGCCACTCACTGGGGGACAGTTCCACTAGCACTGACTGTCACTGGGGGACAGTTCCACGAGCACTGCCTCTCACTGGGGGCCAGTTCCACAGGCACTGACTATCACTGGGGTACAGTTCCACAGGCACGGACTCTCTCTGGGGTAAAGGTCCACCGGCACTGTCACTCACTGGGGTACAGTTCCACTTGCACTGACTATCACTGGGGTACTGTTCCACAGGCACGGAATCTCATAGGGGTAAAGTTCCACCGGCACTGTCACTCACTGGGGGACAGTTCCACGAGCACTGACTCTCACTGGGGGACAGTTCCACTAGCACTGACTATCACTGGGGTACAGTTCCACAGGCACGGACTCTCAGTGGGGTAAAGTACCACTAGCACTGACTCTCACTGGGTTACAGTTCCACTTGCACTGACACGAACTGGGTTACACTTCCACTGGCACTGCTTCTTACTGGGGGACAGTTCCACTAGCACTGACTCTCACTGGGGTACAGTTCCACCGTCACTGACACTCACTGGGGGACAGTTCCACTGGCACTAACTCACACTGGGTTACAGTTCCACAGGCACAGACTGTCACTGGTGGGCAGTTCCACCGGCACTGCCGGTCACAATGGGACAGTTCCACTGGCACGGACAATCACTGGCGGACAGTTCCATCGCCACTGCCTTTCACTGGGGTACAGTTCCACTAGCACTGACTATCACTGGGGGACAGTTCCACAGGCACTGACAATCACTGGGGGACAGTTCCACTAGCACTGACTCTCACTGGGGTACAGTTCCACTGGCACTGCCTCTCACTGGGGTACAGTTCCACTAGCACTGACTATCACTGGGGGACAGTTCCACAGGCACTGACAATCACTGGGGGACAGTTCCACTAGCACTGACTCTCACTGGGGTACAGTTCCACAGGCACTGACTCTCATTGGGGTACAGTTCCACTAGCATTGACACTCACTGGGTTACAGTTCCACAGGCACTGACTCTCACTGGGGGACAGTTCCACAAGCAGTGACTATCACCGGGTTACAGTTCCACTAGCACTGACGATCAGTGGGGTAAAGTTCCACCGGCACTGCCTCTCACAGGGGGACAGTTCCACAGGCACTGACTCTCACTGGGGGACAGTTCCACGAGCACTAACTCTCACTGGGTTACAGTTCCACTGGCACTGCCTCTCACAGGGGGACAGTTCCACAGGCACGGACTCGCACTGGGTTAAATTTCCACCGGCACTGTCACTCACTGGGTTACAGTTCCACTAGCACTGACTCTCACTGGGGTACAGTTCCACCGGCACTGACTCTCATTGGGGTACAGTTCCACTCGCAATGACTCTCACTGGGTTACAGTTCCACTGGCACTGCCTCTCACTGGGGGACAGTTCCACAGGCACTGCCTCTCACTGTGTTACAGTTCCACTGGCACTGACTCTCACTGGGGTACAGTTCCACCGGCACTGCCTCTCACTGGGGGACAGTTCCACTGGCACTGACTCTCACTGGGGTACAGTTCCACAGGCACGGACTCCCACTGGTGGACAGTTCCACTGGCACTGCCTCTCACTGGTGGACAGTTCCACCGGCACTGCCGGTCAATGGGGTACAGTTCCACTAGCACTGACTATCACTGGGGTACAGTTCCACTGGCACTGCCTCTCACTGGATTACAGTTCCACTGGCACTGCCTCTCACTGGGGGACAGTTCCACAGGCACAGAATATCACTTGGGGACCGTTCCACTAGCACTGACAATCACTATGGGACAGTTCCACAGGCATCGACTATCAGTGGGGGAGAGTTCCACAGGTACGGACTCTCACTGGGGGACAGTTCCACTGGCACTGACTCTCACTGGGTTACAGTTCCACTAGCACTGCCTCTCACTGGGGGACAGTTCCACTGGCACTGACTCTCACTGGGTTACAGTTCCACAGGCACGGACGATCACTTGGGGACAGTTCCACGAGCACTGACTATCACTGGGGTAACGTTCCACTAGCACTGTCACTCACTGGGGGACAGTTCCACGGGGGCACTGACTCTCACTGGGGGACAGTTCCACTAGCACTGACTCTCACTGGGGGATAGTTCCACCGGCACTGCCTCTCACTGGGGGACAGTTCCACAGGCACGGACTATCACTTGGGGACAGTTCCACTAACACTGACAATCACTGGGGGAGAGTTCCACAGGCACGGACTCTCACTGGGGGACATTTCCACTGGCACTGACTCTCACTGGGTTACAGTTCCACTGGCAATGCCTCTCACTGGGGGACAGTTCCACTGGCACTGCCTCTCACTGGGGGACAGTTCCACCGGCACTGACTCTCACTGGGTTACAGTTCCACCGGCACTGCCTCTCACAGGGGGACAGTTCCACAGGCACGGACTCGCACTGGGGTAAATTTCCACCGGCACTGTCACTCACTGGGTTACAGTTCCACTAGCACTGACTCTCACTGGGGTACAGTTCCACTGTCACTGACTCTCACTGGGGTACAGTTTCACTGGCACTGCTTCTCACTGGGGGACAGTTCCACAGGCACTGCCTCTCACTGGGGGACAGTTCCACTGGCACTGACTCTCACTGGGGTACAGTTCCACCGGCACTGACTCTCATTGGGGTACAGTTCCACTCGCACTGACTCTCACTGGGTTACAGTTCCACTGGCACTGACTCTCACTGGGGGACAGTTCCACAGGCACTGCCTCTCACTGTGTTACAGTTCCACTGGCACTGACTCTCACTGGGGTACAGTTCCACCGGCACTGCCTCTCACTGGGGGACAGTTCCACTGGCACTGCCTCTCACTGGGGTACAGTTCCACTGGCACTGCCTCTCACTTGGGGACAGTTCCACTAGCACTGACAATCACTATGGGACAGTTCCACAGGCACTGACAATTACTGGTGGACAGTTCCACCAGCACTGCCGGTCACTGGGGTACAGTTCCACTAGCACTGACTATCACTGGGGTACAGTTCCACTGGCACTGCCTCTCACTGGGTTACAGTTCCACTGGCACTGACTCTCACTGGGTTACAGTTCCACTGGCACTGCCTCTCACTGGGGGACAGTTCCACTAGCACTGCCTCTCACTGGGGGACAGTTCCACTAGCACTGTCTCTCACTGGGTTACAGTTCCACAGGCACGGACGATCACTTGGGGACAGTTCCACTAGCACTGACTCTCACTGGGGGACAGTTCCACCGGCACTGCCACTCACTGGGGGACAGTTCCACTAGCACTGACTGTCACTGGGGGACAGTTCCACGAGCACTGCCTCTCACTGGGGGCCAGTTCCACAGGCACTGACTATCACTGGGGTACAGTTCCACAGGCACGGACTCTCTCTGGGGTAAAGGTCCACCGGCACTGTCACTCACTGGGGTACAGTTCCACTTGCACTGACTATCACTGGGGTACTGTTCCACAGGCACGGAATCTCATTGGGGTAAAGTTCCACCGGCACTGTCACTCACTGGGGGACAGTTCCACGAGCACTGACTCTCACTGGGGGACAGTTCCACTAGCACTGACTATCACTGGGGTACAGTTCCACAGGCACGGACTCTCAGTGGGGTAAAGTACCACTAGCACTGACTCTCACTGGGTTACAGTTCCACTTGCACTGACACGAACTGGGTTACACTTCCACTGGCACTGCTTCTTACTGGGGGACAGTTCCACTAGCACTGACTCTCACTGGGGTACAGTTCCACCGTCACTGACACTCACTGGGGGACAGTTCCACTGGCACTAACTCACACTGGGTTACAGTTCCACAGGCACAGACTGTCACTGGTGGGCAGTTCCACCGGCACTGCCGGTCACAATGGGACAGTTCCACTGGCACGGACAATCACTGGCGGACAGTTCCATCGCCACTGCCACTCACTGGGGTACAGTTCCACTTGCACTGACTATCACTGGGGTACTGTTCCACAGGCACGGAATCTCATTGGGGTAAAGTTCCACCGGCACTGTCACTCACTGGGGGACAGTTCCACGAGCACTGACTCTCACTGGGGGACAGTTCCACTAGCACTGACTATCACTGGGGTACAGTTCCACAGGCACGGACTCTCAGTGGGGTAAAGTACCACTAGCACTGACTCTCACTGGGTTACAGTTCCACTTGCACTGACACGAACTGGGTTACACTTCCACTGGCACTGCTTCTTACTGGGGGACAGTTCCACTAGCACTGACTCTCACTGGGGTACAGTTCCACCGTCACTGACACTCACTGGGGGACAGTTCCACTGGCACTAACTCACACTGGGTTACAGTTCCACAGGCACAGACTGTCACTGGTGGGCAGTTCCACCGGCACTGCCGGTCACAATGGGACAGTTCCACTGGCACGGACAATCACTGGCGGACAGTTCCATCGCCACTGCCACTCACTGGGGTACAGTTCCACCGCCACTGCCACTCACTGGGGTACAGTTCCACTAGCACTGACTATCACTGGGGGAGAGTTCCACAGGCACGGACTCTCACTGGGGCACAGTTCCACTCGCACTGAGTCTCACTGGGGTACAGTTCCACCGCCACTGCCACTCACTGGGGTACAGTTCCACTAGCACTGACTCTCACTGGGGTACAGTTCCACTGGCACTGCCTCTCACTGGGGTACAGTTCCACTAGCACTGACTCTCACTGGGGGACAGTTCCACGAGCAATGACTATCACTGGGGGACAGTTCCACAGGCACGGACTCTCACTGGGGTAAAGTTCCACCGGCACTGCCACTCACTGGGGTACAGTTCCACTAGCACTGACGATCAATGGGAGACAGTTCCACCGGCACTGCCACTCACTGGGGTACAGTTCCACTAGCACTGACGATCACTGGGAGACAGTTCCACTGGCACTGCCACTCACTGGGGTACAGTTCCACTCACACTGACGATCACTGGGAGACAGTTCCACTGGCACTGACACTCACTGGGGTACAGTTCCACTCGCACTGACTCTCACGGGGGGACAGTTCCACCGGCACTGCCACTCACTGGGGGACAGTTCCACGGGGGCACTGACTCTCACTGGGGGACAGTTCAACTGGCACTGACTATCACTGGGAGACAGTTCCACTCGCACTGCCACTCACTGGGGTACAGTTCCACTAGCACTGACTCTCACTGGGGGACAGTTCCACCGGCACTGCCACTCACTGGGGTACAGTTCCACGAGCACTGACTATCACTGGGAGACAGTTCCACTGGCACTGCCACTCACTGGGGTACAGTTCCACTAGCACTGCCACTCACTGTGGTAGAGTTCCACTAGCACTGACTCTCACTGGGGGACAGTTCCACCGGCACTGCCACTCACTGGGGGACAGTTCCACTCGCACTGACTCTCACTGGGTTACAGTTCCACAGGCACTGCCTCTCACTGGGGGACAGTTCCACGAGCACTGACTCTCACTGGGGGACAGTTCCACTAGCACTGACTATCACTGGGGTACAGTTCCACAGGCACGGACTCTCAGTGGGGTAAAGTTCCACCGGCACTGCCTCTCACTGGGGTACAGTTCCACTAGCACTGACTCTCACTGGGTTACAGTTCCACTTGCACTGACACGAACTGGGTTACACTTCCACTGGCACTGCCTCTTACTGGGGGACAGTTCCACTAGCACTGACTCTCACGGGGGTACAGTTCCACCGTCACTGACTCTCACTGGGGGACAGTTCCACTGGCACTGACTCTCACTGGGTTACAGTTCCACAGGCACAGACTGTCACTGGTGGACAGTTCCACCGGCACTTCCGGTCACAATGGGACAGTTCCACTAGCACTGCCTCTCACTGGGTTACAGTTCCACTGGCACGGACGATCACTGGCGGACATGTTCCACCGCCACTGCCACTCACTGGGGTACAGTTCCACCGCCACTGCCACTCACTGGGGTACAGTTCCACTAGCACTGACTCTCACTGGGTTACAGTTCCACTTGCACTGACACTAACTGGGTTACACTTCCACTGGCACTGCCTCTCACTGGGGGACAGTTCCACTCGCACTGAGTCTCACTGGGGTACAGTTCCACCGTCACTGACCCACACTGGTGGACAGTTCCACCGGCACTGCCGGTCACTATGGGACAGTTCCACCGCCACTGCCACTCACTGGGGTACAGTTCCACTAGCACTGACTATCACTGGGGGAGAGTTCCACAGGCACGGACTCTCACTGGGGGACAGTTCCATTGGCACTGACTTCCACTGGGGGACAGTTCCACAGGCACAACTCTCACTGGGGTACAGTTCCACTGTCACTGACTCTCACTGGGGGACAGTTCCACGAGCACTGACTATCACTGGGGGACAGTTCCACAGGCACGGACACTCACTGGGGTAAAGTTCCACCGGCACTGACACTCACTGGGGTACAGTTCCACTGGCACTGACTCTCACTGGGGTACAGTTCCACTGGCACTGACTCTCACTGGGGGACAGTTCCACTAGCACTGCCACTCACTGGGGTACAGTTCCACTAGCACTGACTCTCACTGGGGGACAGTTCCACGAGCACTGGCTATCACTGGGGGACAGTTCCACTGGCACTGACTCTCACTGGGGGACAGTTCCACCGGCACTGCCACTCACTGGGGTACAGTTCCACGAGCACGGACTATCACTGGGAGACAGTTCCACTGGCACTGCCACTCACTGGGGTACAGTTCCACTAGCACTGACTCTCACTGGGGGACAGTTCCACAGGCACTGCCTCTCAATGGGGGACTGTTTCACCGGCACTGCCACTCACTGGGGTACAGTTCCACTAGCACTGACTCTCACTGGGGTACAGTTCCACAGGCACTGACTATCACTGGGGGACAGTTCCACTCGCACTGACTATCACGGGGGAGAATTCCTCAGGCACGGACTCTCACTGGGGTAAAGTTCCACCGGCACTGTCACTCCCTGAGGTACAGTTCCACTGGCACTGCCTCTCACTGGGGTACAGTTCCACTAGCACTGACTCTCACTGGGGGACAGTTCCACGAGCACTGACTATCACTGGGGGACAGTTCCACTGGCACTGACTCTCACTGGGGGACAGTTCCACCGGCACTGCCACTCACTGGGGTACAGTTCCACGAGCACGGACTATCACTGGGAGACAGTTCCACTGGCACTGCCACTCACTGGGGTACAGTTCCACTAGCACTGACTCTCACTGGGGGACAGTTCCACAGGCACTGCCTCTCAATGGGGGACTGTTCCACCGGCACTGCCACTCACTGGGGTACAGTTCCACTAGCACTGACTCTCACTGGGGTACAGTTCCACAGGCACTGACTATCACTGGGGGACAGTTCCACTCGCACTGACTATCACGGGGGAGAATTCCACAGGCACGGACTCTCACTGGGGTAAAGTTCCACCGGCACTGTCACTCCCTGCGGTACAGTTCCACTGGCACTGCCTCTCACTGGGGTACTGTTCCACTAGCACTGACTCTCACTGGGTTACAGTTCCACTGGCACTGACACTAACTGGGTTACAGTTCCACTGGCACTGCCTCTCACTGGGGGACAGTTCCACTCGCACTGACTCTCACTGGGGTACAGTTCCACAGGCACTGCCTCTCACTGGGGGACAGTTCCACGAGCACTGACTCTCACTGGGGGACAGTTCCACTAGCACTGACTATCACTGGGGTACAGTTCCACAGGCACGGACTCTCAGTGGGGTAAAGTTCCACCGGCACTGCCTCTCACTGGGGTACAGTTCCACTAGCACTGACTCTCACTGGGTTACAGTTCCACTTGCACTGACACGAACTGGGTTACACTTCCACTGGCACTGCCTCTTACTGGGGGACAGTTCCACTAGCACTGACTCTCACGGGGGTACAGTTCCACCGTCACTGACTCTCACTGGGGGACAGTTCCACTGGCACTGACTCTCACTGGGTTACAGTTCCACAGGCACAGACTGTCACTGGTGGACAGTTCCACCGGCACTTCCGGTCACAATGGGACAGTTCCACTAGCACTGCCTCTCACTGGGTTACAGTTCCACTGGCACGGACGATCACTGGCGGACATGTTCCACCGCCACTGCCACTCACTGGGGTACAGTTCCACCGCCACTGCCACTCACTGGGGTACAGTTCCACTAGCACTGACTCTCACTGGGTTACAGTTCCACTTGCACTGACACTAACTGGGTTACACTTCCACTGGCACTGCCTCTCACTGGGGGACAGTTCCACTCGCACTGAGTCTCACTGGGGTACAGTTCCACCGTCACTGACCCACACTGGTGGACAGTTCCACCGGCACTGCCGGTCACTATGGGACAGTTCCACTAGCACTGCCTCTCACTGGGGGACAGTTCCACTGGCACTGACTCTCACTGGCGGACAGTTCCACCGCCACTGCCACTCACTGGGGTACAGTTCCACCGCCACTGCCACTCACTGGGGTACAGTTCCACTAGCACTGACTATCACTGGGGGAGAGTTCCACAGGCACGGACTCTCACTGGGGGACAGTTCCATTGGCACTGACTTCCACTGGGGGACAGTTCCACAGGCACAACTCTCACTGGGGTACAGTTCCACTGTCACTGACTCTCACTGGGGGACAGTTCCACGAGCACTGACTATCACTGGGGGACAGTTCCACAGGCACGGACACTCACTGGGGTAAAGTTCCACCGGCACTGACACTCACTGGGGTACAGTTCCACTGGCACTGACTCTCACTGGGGTACAGTTCCACTGGCACTGACTCTCACTGGGGGACAGTTCCACTTGCACTGCCACTCACTGGGGTACAGTTCCACTAGCACTGACTCTCACTGGGGGACAGTTCCACGAGCACTGACTATCACTGGGGGACAGTTCCACTGGCACTGACTCTCACTGGGGGACAGTTCCACCGGCACTGCCACTCACTGGGGTACAGTTCCACGAGCACGGACTATCACTGGGAGACAGTTCCACTGGCACTGCCACTCACTGGGGGACAGTTCCACAGGCACTGCCTCTCAATGGGGGACTGTTCCACCGGCACTGCCACTCACTGGGGTACAGTTCCACTAGCACTGACTCTCACTGGGGTACAGTTCCACAGGCACTGACTATCACTGGGGGACAGTTCCACTCGCACTGACTATCACGGGGGAGAATTCCACAGGCACGGACTCTCACTGGGGTAAAGTTCCACCGGCACTGTCACTCCCTGAGGTACAGTTCCACTGGCACTGCCTCTCACTGGGGTACAGTTCCACTAGCACTGACTCTCACTGGGGGACAGTTCCACGAGCACTGACTATCACTGGGGGACAGTTCCACTGGCACTGACTCTCACTGGGGGACAGTTCCACCGGCACTGCCACTCACTGGGGTACAGTTCCACGAGCACGGACTATCACTGGGAGACAGTTCCACTGGCACTGCCACTCACTGGGGTACAGTTCCACTAGCACTGACTCTCACTGGGGGACAGTTCCACAGGCACTGCCTCTCAATGGGGGACTGTTCCACCGGCACTGCCACTCACTGGGGTACAGTTCCACTAGCACTGACTCTCACTGGGGTACAGTTCCACAGGCACTGACTATCACTGGGGGACAGTTCCACTCGCACTGACTATCACGGGGGAGAATTCCACAGGCACGGACACTCACTGGGGTAAAGTTCCACCGGCACTGTCACTCCCTGCGGTACAGTTCCACTGGCACTGCCTCTCACTGGGGTACTGTTCCACTAGCACTGACTCTCACTGGGTTACAGTTCCACTGGCACTGACACTAACTGGGTTACAGTTCCACTGGCACTGCCTCTCACTGGGGGACAGTTCCACTCGCACTGACTCTCACTGGGGTACAGTTCCACCGTCACTGACTCTCACTGGAGGACAGTTCCACTAGCACTGACTATCACTGGGGGACAGTTCCACTGGCACTGACTCTCACTGGGGGACAGTTCCACCGTCACTGACTCTCACTGGGTTACAGTTCCACTGGCACTGACTCTAACTGGGTTCCAGTTCCAACGACACTGCCACTCAGTGGCGGACAGTTCCACCGTCACTGACTCTCACTGGGGTACAGTGTTTTTTAATTCATTCATGGGATGTGGGCGTCACTGGCCAGGCCAGCATTTATTGCCCACCCCTAATTGCCCCTGAGAAGGTGGTGGGCTGCCTTCTTGAACCGCTGCAGTCCATGTGAGGTAGGTGCACCCACAGTGCTGTTAGGAAGGGAGTTCCAGGATTTTGACCCAGCGACAGTGAAGGAACGGCGATATAGTTCCAAGTCAGGATGGTGTGTGACTTGGAGGGGAACTTGCAGGTGGTGGTGTTCCCATGTATTTGCTGCCCTTGTCCTTCTAGTTGGTAGAGGTCGCAGGTTTTGAAGGTGCTGTCTAAGGAGCCTTGGTGCATTGCTGCAGTGAATCTTGATGGTACACACTGCTGCCACTGTGCATCGGTGGTGGAGGGAGTGAATGTTTTTGGATGGGGTGCCAATCAAGCGGGTTGCTTTGTCCTGGATGGTGTGGAGCTTCTTGAGTGTTGTTGGAGCTGCACCCATCCAGGCAAGTGGAAAGCATTCCATCACACTCCTGACTTGTGACTAGTAGATGGTGGACAGGCTTTGGGGAGTCAGGAGGTGAGTTACGCGCCTCAGGATTCCTAGCCTCTGACCTGCTCTTGTAGCTACGATATTTATATGGCTACTCCAGTTCAGTTTCTGGTCAATGGTAGCCCCTAGGATGTTGCTAGTGGGGGATTCAGCGATGGTAATGCCATTGAATGTCAAGGGGAGATGGTTAGGCTCTCTCTTGTTGGAGATGGTCATTGCCTGGCACTTGTGTGGCGTGAATGTCACTTGCCACTTATCAGCCCAAGCCTGGATATTGTCCAGGTCTTGCTGCACTTCTACACGGACTGCTTCAGTATTTGAGGAGTCACGAATGGTGCTGAACATTGTGCAATCATCAGCGAACATCCCCACTTCTGACCTTATGATTGAAGGAAGGTCATTGATGAAGCAGCTGAAGATGGTTGGGCCTCGGACACTACTCTGAGGAACTCCTGTGGTGATGTCCTGGATCTCAGATGATTGACCTCCAACAACCACAACCATCTTCCTTTGTGCTACGTATGACTCCAGCCAGCGGAGGGTTTTCCCCCTGATTCCCATTGACCTCAGTTTTGTGAGGGCTCCTTGATGCCATACTCGGTCAAATGCTGCCTTGATGTGAAGGGCAGTCACTCTCACTTCACCTCTTGAGTTCAGTTCTTTTGTCCATGTTTGAACCAAGGCTGTAATGAGATCAGGAGCTGAGTGGCCCTGGCGGAACCAAACTGAGCGTCACTGAGCAGCTTATTGCTAAGCAAGTGCCGCTTGATGGCACTGTTGATGACACCTTCCATCACTTTACTGATGATTGAGAGTAGTCTGATGGGGCGGTAATTGGCCAGGTTGGACTTGTGCTGCTTTTTGCATGCAGGACATACCTGGGCAATTTTCCACATTGCTGGGCAGATGCCAATGTTGTAGCTGCACTGGAACAGCTTGGCGAGGGGTGCGGCAAGTTCTGGAGCACAGGTCGTCAGTACTATTGCCGGAATATTGTCAGGGCCCTTGGATTTTGCAGTATCCAGTCCCTTCAGTCGTTTCTTGATACCAGGTGGAGTGAATCGAATTGGCCGAAGTCTGGCATCTGTGATGCTGGGGACTTCAGGAGGAGGCCGAGATGGATCATCAACTCGGCACTTCTGGCTGAAGATTGTTGCAAATTCTACAGCCTTATCTTTCGCACTGATGTGCTGGGCTCCCCCATCATTGAGGATGGGGATACTTGTGGAGACACCTCCTCTAGTTAGTTGTTTAATTGTCCACCACCATTCACGACTGGATGTGGCAGGACTGCAGAGCTTAGATCTGAACCGTTGGTTATGGGATCGCTTAGCTCTGTCTATGGCATGCTGCTTACACAGTTTGGCATGCAAGTAGTCCTGGGTTGTAGCTTCACCAGGTTGACACCTCATTTTGAGGTATGCCTGGTGCTGCTCCTGGCATGCCCTCCTGCACTCTTCATTGAACCAGGGTTGGTCTTCTGGCTTGATAGTAATGGTAGAGTGGGGAATATGCCGGGCCATGAGGTTACAGATTGTGGTTGAGTACAATTCTGCTGCTGCTGATGGCCCACAGCGCCTCATGGATGCCCAGTTTTGCATTGCTAGATCTGTTTGAAATCTATCCCATTTAGCACGGTGATAGTGCCACACAACACGATGGAGGGTATCCTCAATGTGAAGGCGGGACTTCGTCTCCCCAAGGACTGTGCGGTGGTCACTCCTACCAATACTGTCATGGACAGATGCATCTGTTGCAGGCAGATTGGTGAGGACGAGGTCAAGTATGTTCTTCCCTCGTGTTGGTTCCCCGACCACCTGCCACAGACCCAGTCTAACAGCTTTGTCCTTTAGGACTCGGCCAGCTCGGTCAGTAGTGGTGCTACCGAGCCACTCTTGGTGATGGACATTGAAGTCCCCCACCCAGAGTACATTTTGTGCCCTTGCCACCCTCAGTGCTTCCTCAAAGTGGTGTTCAACATGGAGGAGTACTGACTCATCAGCTGAGAGAGGGCGGTAGGTGGTAATCAGTAGGAGGTTACCCCCTGCTCTCATGCTCACATCTCTGTCCTGGGATTGCTGCAGTGTTCCAGTGAACATCAACGCAAGCTCGAGGAACAGCATCTCATCTACCAATTAGGCACACTACAGCCTGCCGGACTGAACATTGAGTTCAATAATTTCAGAGCATGACAGCCCCCCATTTTACTTTCATTTTTAGTTATATTTTCTTCATTTTTTTTACATTCTTTTTTACATTTTTTACAATTTTTTTTTGCATTTATTTCATTTCATCTTAGTTTGTTCAGTTTGCTTACCCACTGTTTTTTTCAGGTTTTTTTTCAGGTTTGCACTTGCTGCTGTTCAATATTCAGTGTATTAACACCTAATCTGTACTAATGCTTTGTCTTTCAACACACTATTAACATATTGTTTGCCTTTGCTCCGTGACCTTTTGGTCAGCTATGTGGCCTTGTCCAATCTGCACCTTCTCCTTTGTTATCTCTTGCCCCACCCCCACCTCACTTGCTTATAATCTATGACTTTTCTAATATTTGTCAGTTCCGAAGAAGGGTCACTGACCCGAAACGTTAACTCTGCTTCTCTTTCCACAGATGCTGCCAGACCTGCTGAGTGATTCCAGCATATCTTGTTTTTGTTTCAGATTTCCAGCATCCGCAGTATTTTGCTTTTATTATTGTGTGGGAGGTTACCTTGTCCATGTTTGACCTGATGCCATGAGATTTCATGGGGTCCGGAGTCGATGTTGAGGACTCCCAGGCAACTCCCTCCCTACTGTATACCACTGTGCCACCACCCCTACTGGGTCTGTCCTGCTGGTGGGACAGGACATACTCGGGGATGATGAGAGCAGTGTCTGGGACATTGTCTGTAAGGTATGATTCCGTGAGTATGACTATGTCAGGCTGTTGCTTGACTAGTCTGTGGGACAGCTCTCCCAACTTTGGCACAAGCCCCCAGATGTTAGTAAGGAGGACTTTGCAGGGTCGACAGGGCTGGGTTTGCCATTGTCGTTTCCGGTGCCTAGGTCGATGCCGGGTGGTCCGTCCGGTCTCATTCCTTTTTATTGACTTCGTAGCGATTAGGTACAACTGAGTGGCTTGCTAGGCCATTTCAGAGGGCATGTCAGAGTTAACTACATTGCTGTGGGTCTGGAGTCACATGTCGGCCAGACCAGGTAAAGACAGCAAATTTTCTTCCCTAAAGGACATTAGTGAACCAGGTGGGTTTTTAACAACAATTGACAATAGTTTCATGGCCATCATTAGACTAGCTTTTAATTTCAGATTTATTAATTAAAATCAAATTCCACCTTCTGCTGTGGTGGGATTCGAACCCACATCCCCAGAGAAATACCCTGGGTCTCTGGGTTACTCGTCCAGTGATAATACCACAACGCCACCGCCTACCCACTGCCACTCACTGGGTTACAGTTCCACCGGCACTGACTATCACTGGGGTACAGTTCCACAGACACTGCCACTCACTGGGTTACAGCTCCACAGACACTGACTATCACTGGGATACAGTTCCACAGACACTGACTGTCACTGGGGTACAGTTCCACCGGCACTGCCACTCACTGGAGTACAGTTCCACAGACACTGACTGTCACTGGGGTACTGTTCCACTGGCACTGACTATTACTGCGGTACAGTTCCACAGACACTGAATGTCAATGGGGGACAGTTCCACCGGCACTGACTCTCACTGGGGGACAGTTCCACCGGCACTGACTATTACTGGGGTACAGTTCCACAGGCACTGACTCTCACTGGGGTGCAGTTCCACAGACACTGACTCTCACTGGGGTGCAGTTCCACCGGTACTGACTCTCGCTGGGGTACAGTTCCACTAGCACTGACTCTCACTGGGGTACAGTTCCACCGGCACTGACTCTCGCTAGGGGACAGTTCCACAGGCACTGACTCTCACTGGGGTACAGTTCCACCGGCACTGACTCTCACTGGGGTACAATTCCACAGGCACTGACTATCACTGGGGGACAGTTCCACAGACACTGACTCTCACTGAGGTGCAGTTCCACAGGCACTGACTCTCACTGGGGGACAGTTCCACAGGCACTGACTCTCACTGGGGTACAGTTCCACAGGCACTGACTCTCACTGGGGTACAGTTCCACAGACACTGACTCTCACTGAGGTGCAGTTCCACAGGCACTGACTCTCACTGGGGGACAGTTCCACAGGCACTGACTCTCACTGGGGGACAGTTCCACAGGCACTGACTCTCACTGGGGCACAGTTCCACAGGCACTGACTCTCACTGGGGGACAGTTCCACAGGCACTGACTCTCACTGGGGGACAGTTCCACAGGCACTGACTCTCACTGGGGGACAGTTCCACAGACACTGACTCTCACTGAGGTGCAGTTCCACAGGCACTGCCACTCACGGGGGGGGAGGGGGGGGGGAGCAGTTCCACAGGCACTGGGATTTAAATTGGTTATCTCCAAAAATGAGTCAAGGACCACAATGTGCAACTAACTGGCACTCATTGAAATGCAGGCTGCACACCAACCTTGTGCAGTGTGCAGCTAGATCTCCACGTGCTTTTCATTGGCTGCACACATGTGCAGGGCACCCAATATCATTACTTAAAGTCACCTTCCCCTCTTAAAGAAGTTGTACATTGTGGCTGCTGGAGGTGCTGAAATCTTTGGGAATATTGTGCTGGCGTGCA
This sequence comes from Heterodontus francisci, assembly GCF_036365525.1. Classification (NCBI taxonomy): domain Eukaryota; kingdom Metazoa; phylum Chordata; class Chondrichthyes; order Heterodontiformes; family Heterodontidae; genus Heterodontus; species Heterodontus francisci. The sequence goes on from NC_090402.1 coordinate 54,786,817, forward strand.
ATCAATAATGGCTCACCATGACAGACAGCAACACAAAGGTATTAGAAGGCAGGAGAGATGTCCCGGGGGCCTGGACTCCCTTTCGGCACAAGCTGAGAAGGCAGTGGCAAAAGATATTGGAGGAGGTTGATGGCAGGAGTATAGATCCAAGAACATGGATGCAGTGCAGGAAGAGGTTTAATAATCCCACACAGGTGGCCAAGGTCAGAGAATGAACCTTCGAGTAGCATATCCTACCGATTGTACTACTAACCTCATCCACTTTTCAATTCACCACAGCTCCATCACTCACCTACTGACAATCACAATCAATCATGACGCACTTTGGGCGGCACAGTGGCGCAGTGGTTAGCACCGCAGCCTCACAGCTCCAGCGACCCGGGTTCAATTCTGGGTACTGCCTGTGTGGAGTTTGCAAGTTCTCACTGTGTCTGTTTGGGTTTCCTCCGGGTGCTCCGGTTTCCTCCCATTTGCCAAAGACTTGCAGGTTGATAGGTAAATTGGCCATTAGTAATTGCCCCTAGTATAGGTAGGTGGAAGGGAAATATAGGGACAGGTGGGGATGTGGTAGGGAATGAAATTAGTGTAGAATTAGTATAAATGGGTGGTTGATGGTCGGCACAGACTCGGTGGGCCGAAGGGCCTGTTTCAGTGCTGTATCTCCAAACTAAACTAAACTAAACTATATGTAATATTCATAAGCTTTAACTCACCATCACGCACTGCTGCCAGCCTGAAATGCACAGCTTGCATACACTGGCAGCTGCTCAACCATGACAACCTCATTACCCAAACAGATTGTACAACACGCACTGACACACTTCTCTCTCTCTTGTGGGAGAAGGTGATGCACAACCAAAGGCACTGAGGCAACAGGAACTAACCAGAGGGGGCAGGGCAGACCTGCATGTTCTAACCCCCATGCAGGAGACAGTGCTGGTCATTTATGGGAATGACCATTATTGAGGCTGTAGCCACCAGCAGGGCTGAAATGATCAATGATGAAGGTATCCACAGACTGAATCCTCCTTCTCACATCCCACTTCTCCCTCATCCCACACTCTCTTCTGACTGAGAAGCTGCTGATGGTGTAAACATAAACTTCTTATTCTCCGCTCTCTGCTCACCATAACCCAACCCTTGGCCCTTTGTCCTTTCAGTTACCCAAGGACTGTGAGCGGCCCAGGCAGTGGTGGAAGTTAAAGAAGACAGTGAAGCTGAAGACACAATGTCACTTGATTTCACCGTCACAGCCACGAGCTCAGATACTGACCCTGCGCGTTATTTAGAGGACAGGAGAGAGGCGGGATCAGTATGTGGTGAGACGCTGAGCACGTGCACTGCAGTCAGGGCAGGGGGAAAGCATAGTGCAGCTCACAGGAGGGTGAGGTTTCACACTAGCTCTGCTCTGCTGTAGAGAACTCAGATGATGGGCCAGGTTATGGAAGAAGGTTGAAAAAAAACCCAGAGAGTGCTGGAAATACTCAGCAGGTCTGGCAGCATCTGTGGAGAGAGAAGCAGAGTTAACGATTCAGGTCTGTGACCTTTCATCAGAACTGGCAAAGGTTAGAAATGTAACAGGTTTTGAGCAAGTGAAAGGGAGAGGGGGGAAGAAGAACAAAAAGGAAGGTGTGTGATAGGGCAGAGGGCAGGAGAGATTAAATGACCAAGATGTCACGGAACAAAGGCAAATGGAGTTCTAATGGTTGTATTAAAAGGCAAAGAATGTTAATGAGAGTGTTAATGACAGAATAAGGAACAGCTTTGTCCAAAAACAAAAGCTTGAAAAACATGTTTAAGGCAGGCCATGGTCAAAAATAAAATGAGTCCGCGAGGCGGTAGAGTGCCTAATCGGAAGATGAGGTGCTGTTCCTCAAGCTGGCATTGATATTAGTGGACAGCCTATCCAATCGATGGAGACAGAAAAGTCGAGGAAGGGAAGGGAAGTGTCGGAGATCGACCATGCGAAGGTGAGAGAAGGGTGGAAATTGGAAGCAAAGTTGATGAAGTTTTCCAGTTTGGGGCAGGAGCAGGAAACGGCAACGATACAGTCATCAATGTACCGGAAAAAGAGTTGGGGGAGGGGGCCTGAGTAGGACTGGAACAAGGAATGTTCGACATACGTCACAAAAAGACAGGCATAACTAGGACCCATGTGGGGACCCATAGCAAAACCTTTTAATTGGAGGACGTGAGTGGGGTTGAAGGAAAAGTTGTTCAAAGTGAGAACAAGCTCAGCCAGGCAGAGGAGTGTGCTGGTGGATGGAGACTGGTTGGACCTCTGTTCAAGAAAGTAGCAGAGAGCCCTCAGATGGTCCTGGTGCGCGATGGAGGTATAGAGAGGTTGGACGTCCATAGTGAAGAGGAGGTGGTTACGGACAGCAAACTAGGAATTGTCAAAATGGCGTAGGGCATCAGAAGAGTCATGGATGTAGGTGAGAAGGGACTGGACAAGGGGAGAAAAAAATAAAGTCAAGATAGGAAGAAATAAGTTCCGTTGGGCAGGAAAAGGCTGAAATGATGAGTCTACCAGGGCAGTCCTGATGTGGATTTTGGGAAGGAGGTAGAAGTGGGCTCTCCCAGGTTGTGGGACTATGAGGTTGGAAGCTGTAGAGGGAAGATCTCTGGAGCAGATGAGGTCAGTGACAGTTCTGGAAACAGTAGCTTGAAGTTCGGTGGTGGGGTCATGGTCCAGGAGGAGGTAGGAAGAAGTGTCTGAGAGTTAGTCCTCAGCCTCTGCAAGGTAGAGGTCGGTACGCCAGAGAACAACAGCATCACCCTTGTCAGCAGGTTTGATCACAATGTCGGGAGACCTGAGAGAACAGAGTGCAGCAAGTTGAGAGAGAGACAGGTTAGAGTGAGTGAGGGGAGTAGAGAAATTAAGATGGCTGATGCAATGCTGACAGTTCTCAACAAAAGATCAAGAGCAGGTAAGAGACCAAACGCAGATTAGGTGACTGCTTTGCGGAACACCTCCACTTAGTCTGCAAGCTTGACCCCGAGCTTCCGGTTGCTTGGCATTTGAATTCGTCACCTTGCTTCCATGCCAATATTTCTATCCTGGGCCTGCTGAGGTGTTCCAGGGAACCTCAACTCAAGCTTGAGGAACAGGATCTCATCTTCTGATTAGCCACTCCACAGCTTTCTGGACTCAACATTCTGTTCAACAATTTCAGAGCATGACTCCGTTTTTTATTTTATTTTATTTTTTACCATGGGCCTGTTTTAAACATATTTTCAAGTTTTTGTTTTTGGACAGAGCTGTTAATTATTCCGTCATTAACCCTCTCTCTGGACTAATTCTTTGCCTTTTAATACAACTATTCGAAATCCCTTTGCCTTTGTTCCGTGACATCTTTGTCATTTAATCTCTCCTGCCCTCTGCCCCATCACTCGCCTTCCCTTTTATTTTTCTTCCCCCTCCCCTTTTTCACTTGCTCAAAACCTGTTACATTTCTGACATTTTTCCAGTTCTGAAGAAGGGTCACTGACCTGAAACGTCAACTCTGTTTCTCTCTCCACAGATGCTGCCAGACCAGCTGAGTATTTCCAGCATTTCTTGTTTTTATTTCAGAATCCACCCAATGTCTGAGTGCTACAGTGAATGCTCAGTCTGCTGCCATGCAATCACAGTTTGTTGACATGGAAGCTCAGACTAAAAGAAAAGCAAAATACTGCGGATGCTGGAAATCTGAAATAAAAACAAGAAATGCTGGAACCACTCAGCAGGTCTGGCAGCATCTGTGAAAAGAGAAGCAGAGTTAACGTTTCGAGTCAGTGACCCTTCTTCGGAACTGACAAATATTAGAAAAGTCACAGGTTATAACAGTAGATTATTAGATTAGAGATACAGCACTGAAACAGGCCCTTCGGCCCACTGAGTCTGTGCCAAACATCAACCACCCATTTATACTAATCCTAGACTAATCCCATATTCCTACCAAACATCCCCACCTGTCCCTATATTTCCCTACCACCTACCTATACTAGTGACAATTTATAATGGCCAATTTACCTATCAACCTGCAAGTCTTTTGGCTTGTGGGAGGAAACCGGAGCACCCGGAGAAAACCCACGCAGACACAGGGAGAACTTGCAAACTCCACACAGGCAGTACCCGGAATCGAACCCGGGTCCCTGGAGCTGTGAGGCTGCGGTGCTAACCACTGCGCCACTGTGCCGCCCTCAAAGCAAGTGAGGTGGGGGTGGGGCAAGAGATAACAAAGGAGGTCTAGATTGGACCAGGCCACACAGCTGACCAAAAGGTCACGGAGCAAAGGCAAACAATATGTTAATGGTGTGTTGAAAGACAAAGCATTAGTACAGATTCGGTGTTAATACACTGAATATTGAACAGCAGCAAGTGCAAACCTGAAAAAAAAACAGTGGGTAAGCAAACTGAACAAACTAAGATGAAATAAAATAAATGCAAAAAAAAAATAGTAAAAAATGTAAAAAAGAATGTCAAAAAAAAGGAAGAAAAAATAACTAAAAATGAAAGTTAAATGGGGGGCTGTCATGCTGTGAAATTATTGAACTCAATGTTCAGTCCGGCAGGCTGTAGTGTGCTTAATCGGTAGATGAGATGCTGCACCTCGAGCTTGCGTTGATGTTCACTGGAACACTGCAGCAATCCCAGGACAGAGATGTGAGCATGAGAGCAGGGGGGAGTGTTGAAATGGCAAGCAACCAGAAGCTCGGGGTCCTGCTTGCGGACTCAGCGGAGATGTTCCGCAAAGCGGTCACCCAGTCTGCGCTTGGTCTCCCCAATGTAGAGGAGACCACGCTGTGAGCAGCGAATACAGTCTACTACATTGAAAGAAGTACAAGTAAATCGCTGCTTCACCTGAAAGGAGTGTTTGGGGCCTGGGATAGTGAGGAGAGAGGAGGTAAATGGGCAGGTATTACACCTCCTGCGATTGCAGGGTAAGGTGCCATGGGACGGGGACGAGGTGATGGGGGTAATGGAGGAGTGGACCAGGGTGTCGCGGAGGGACCGATCCCTTCGGAATGCTGTCAGGGGAAGGGAGGGGAAGATGCGACTGGTAGTGGCATCACGCTGGAGGTGGCGGAAATGGCGGAGGATGATCCTTTGGATATGGAGGCTGATGGGGTGAAAAGTGAGGACTCCATTCCATTCTCCCAGTTTCTCCGTCTCCGACGCATCTGCTCTGATGATGCTACCTTCCATGATGGTGCTTCTGATATGACCTCCTTTTTCCTCAACCGAGGATTTCCCCCCACTGTGGTTGACAGGGCCCTCAACCGTGTCCGACCCATTCCCCGCACCTCTACCCTCACCCCTTCCCCTCCCTCCCAGAACCGTGACAGGGTTCCCCTTGTCCTCACTTTTCATCCCACCAGCCTCCATATCCAAAGGATCATCCTCCGCCATTTTCGCCACCTCCAGCGTGATGCCACTACCAGTCGCATCTTCCCCTCCCTTCCCCTGTCAGCATTCCGAAGGGATTGGTCCCTCCGCGACACCCTGGTCCACTCCTCCATTACCCCCACCACCTCGTCCCCGTCCCATGGCACCTTACCCTGCAATCGCAGGAGGTGTAATACCTGCCCATTTACCTCCTCTCTCCTCACTATCCCAGGCCCCAAACACTCCTTTCAGGTGAAGCAGCGATTTACTTGTACTTCTTTCAATGTAGTATACTGTATTCGCTGCTCACAGCGTGGTCTCCTCTACTTTGGGGAGACCAAGCGCAGACTGGGTGACTGCTTTGCGGAACATCTCCGCTGAGTCCGCAAGCAGGACCCTGAGCTTCTGGTTGCTTGCCATTTCAACACTCCCCCCTGCTCTCATGCTCACATCTCTGTCCTGGGATTGCTGCAGTGTTCCAGTGAACATCAACGCAAGCTCGAGGAACAGCATCTCATCTACCGATTAGGCACACTACAGCCTGCCGGACTGAACATTGAGTTCAATAATTTCAGAGCATGACAGCCCCCCATTTTACTTTCATTTTTAGTTATTTTTTCTTCCTTTGTTTTTACAATCTTTTTTTTGCATTTATTTCATTTCATCTTAGTTTGTCTAGTTTGCTTACCCACTGTTTTTTTTTCAGGTTTGCACTTGCTGCTGTTCAATATTCAGTGTATTAACACCTAATCTGTACTAATGCTTTGTCTTTCAACACACCATTAACATATTGTTTGCCTTTGCTCCGTGACCTTTTGGTCAGCTATGTGGCCTGGTCCAATCTAGACCTCCTTCGTTATCTCTTGCCCCACCCCCACCTCACTTGCTTATAACCTGTGACTTTTCTAATATTTGTCAGTTCCGAAGAAGGGTCACTGACCCGAAACGTTAACTCTGCTTCTCTTTTCACAGATGCTGCCAGACCTGCTGAGTGGTTCCAGCATTTCTTGTTTTTATTTTGGAAGCTCAGACTGTTGCTTTCATGGCTCCAGATATCAGTGTGCAATGGGTTTCCAGGGTGCCACAGCACTCCAGCAATCTGCTCTCCAACTAGGATTGTAGAGGCACCGCCCTGGGTCAGTGGCAGTATCCATGGAGCATGAAGCTGCTGTCCTCCCACCCCTGCCACTCCACCAGTGCCCTTGCTGTTGCCTGTCAGCCAGACCAGACTACTGCAGCCCAAGCCAAGATGGTGCAGTTTGAAGCCAGGTCTTGCAGGGTCAGAGCTGCTGGAGGTCATCCTGCAAGGCCATCTGCAGCCTCCTCAATAAAAGGTCAGCAGCCTTCCACCAGTCATACTGCAGCCACTGGGGAAACACCTTGTAGGACCAATAGGGCAGGCAAAGGTACATGCAAGAGGCACTAAGGGAATGCACAAAGGTGATTATTTTAACTTTGTATGTAATATAGCATAATTTAATTGATAAATTTAGATTGGAACGTGTATTTTGTATTGCCTTTTAATTTTGCATTCTGGGAAAGAGGACGATGTGATCGTCACTACAGAGGGAAGATAAGGAATGGGGGACCGTTGGTGAATGGGGAGTTGCAGTTGAAATTATTGCTATTGCTCATGAATTATATGTTCAGGTAGAGACTGGTAGAAATGGCCTTTCTTTCTAAGTTTCTGCCTTTCTTTCTTTCCTCTTCTGCCTCCTCCTCTTCTTCCTCTTCCTCCTCCTCCTCATGCTCCTGCTCCTCAACTTGCTGCCTGACAGGTGGTAGAAAGGGCTGTTTCCTCATGATGACAAGGTTTGTGCAGCAGACACTTATCATGATAAATCTTGAGACCTGCTCAGCCAAGTATTGCAGGGCTCCTCCAGCATGGTCCAGGCAGTAGAATCGTTGCTCCAGCACGCCAATGGTCTGCTCCATCAGATTTCTTGTGGCAGCATGGTGCTCGTTGTACAACTGCTGTGCAGGTCTGTGTGGATTGTGAACCAGAGTCATGAGCCATGTTCTGGGCAGATAACCCTTGTCACCCAGTAACCACCCTTTAGTTTGCCGTGATCATTGAAATACAGCAGGATCAGAGGACTTCTGCAGAATGAAGACATGGTCAGTACTGTCAGAATACCGGGCATTGACCTGCATGATACACTGCCTATGGTCACACACCAGCTGCATGTTGAGGGAATGGAATCCATTTTGGTCCAGGTACGAGGCACAGTTGACAAGGTGCACACAAAGCAATGTGCATGTCATCTACAGCACCCTGCACTACAGAGACACAATACATATAAACCCTGTCTGCTTCTCTCTGGCAAGAGGGAATGAGGTGAAGCTGTCTTTCTTTGCATATGGAGCCTCAAAAACATCCCTTATGTAGCAGTGCACTGCAAACTGCAAGATGTTGCTGCCATATATACATGTGTGAAAGTCAATCTCATGTACAAGTCAACCCATGACGTTTAGGCCAAAAAGCCTTGAATTTTTCCTATTTCTCGTGTAAAATTCGACCTTACTTTTCAGAGCGCAGACAGAACATTCCAATCACGCACCAATATAAATACCTGAATGTTCATCTAGGACCCCCACATTTTTTCAATATGGCGCCAAGAATGAACAACAAATACAGAGCGCAGTTTAAACTAAAAGTTGGTGTCTGTGCAGAGAAAGCGAATAATTGTGCGGCAGCAAGAGAATTCAAAGTATGAGATAAGAGTGTCAGAGATTGGAGAAAGCTTTCCAAACAGCTCATGAAATGTCAAAGAATAAAAGTGCCAACAGGTGAAAGCCTAGCAACTGGCCACAATTAGATGGTAAAGTTGCAGAATGGGTCAGTGAGCGTCGCCAGAATGAACACACAGTTTCCCTCACATCCATCTGACTCTATGCTCTGAAAGAAGCAAAGAAAGAAGGCATAGCAGATCTCAAGGCCAGCGCTGAATGGTGTACCAGGTTCATGTAGAGACGCGATTTTGTACTTCGCCAAAAGACTAAGATTTAACAGCATCTAAAGAACAAAGAACAGTACAGCACAGGAACAGGCCATTCGGCCCTCCAAGCCTGTGCCGATTTGATGCCTGCCGAAACTAACACCTTCTGCACTTCCGGGGCCCATATCCCTCTATTCCCTTCCTATTCATGTATTTGTCAAGATGTCTCTTAAACGTTGCTATCGTATCTGCTTCCACCACCTCCCCTGGCAGCAAGTTCCAGGCACTCACCACCCTCTGTGTAAAAAGCTTGCCTCGCACATCCCCTCTAAACTTTGCCCCTCTCACCTTAAACCTATGTCCCCTAGTAACTGACTCTTCCACCCTGGGAAAAAGCTTCTGACTATCCACTCTGTCCATGCCGCTCATAACTTTGTAAACCTCTATCATGTCGCCCCTCCACCTCCGTCGTTCCAGTGAAAACAATCCGAGTTTTTCCAACCTCTCCTCATAGCTAATGCCCTCCAGACCAGGCAACATCTTGGTAAACCTCCTCTGTACCCTCGCCAAAGCCTCCACGTCCTTCTGGTAGTGTGGCGACCAGAATTGCACGCAATATTCTAAGTGTGGTTCTGTACAGCTGCAACATGACTTGCCAATTTTTATACTCTATGCCCCGACCGATGAAGGCAAGCATGCTGTATGCCTTCTTGATTACCTTATCCACCTGCGTTGCCACTTTCAGTGACCTGTGGACCTGTACGCCCAGATCTCTCTGCCTGTCAATACTCCTAAGGGTTCTGCCATTTACTGTATACCTCCCACCTGCATTCGACCTTCCAAAATGCATTACCTCACATTTGTCCGGATTAAACTCCATCTGCCATTTCTCCGCCCAAGTCTCCAACCGATCTATATCCTGCTGTATCCTCTGAACTACCTACCTGCTGAACTTGACAACAAGATCACTGAATTCCACTGATTTATACTCAGACAGTTTGGCTTGCATTGGAAACATGGACAAAACTCCTATGAATTTTGATGTACTGGGAAATCAAACGGTGAACAAAATTGGAGAAAAACTGTTAGTTAAAACAAGAGGCCATGAGAAGAGAACATTCACTGTCATGCTTTCTTTATGTCTAACGGGACAAAGCTAAAGCCAATGGTGATATTTAAGATGAAAACCATCCTCAAACAGAAATTTCTAGGAGGAATTGTTATCCGTATTCATTGTCATGCTAGGCCCCCACCTGCCAAGAATGAGACACATCAATTTTGTCATGAACATTGATTTTTTACTGTTGTTGAAGCGAGGAAATGACTTGTTAAACAGATCAGCTGTGGCTGGAAAAAAACATTTACATACTAACAGACATTGAAGGTGAGGAAGCGCATTCCAGGGCCTGCCAAGGAGGATACAATCCACAAGGGCCAGGACTGGTTAGACCAGCTGGTCACATGACTAACTGGATGTTCCAGGGTTTTCATTTGAACTGGCTACGGAGAGTTTGAAGGCAGTGTCTGTTTGCTACTGAACTGTTTTTGGTTTCAGTTTGAACTATTAAAAGCCATCTGGGTTTTGGACTAAAAGAGGCAGTTGGAATTTGTTTATAGACCTGCCAGGAGATCAGAAGCAAATTCAGACCACTGTTACCTCTCTTTGCAGAGTCCCTGCTCTTGAAAAGCAAAAGCCTATATGAAGTTATACTGTTGCCTCCTGTATTTTGAAGAATTCCTGAATGTTTGCAGAAACCTTGCATCTTTAAAAGGACTTTGCATCAAATGTGTGAGAACTGAAACCTTTGTTGCTGCACACCTGATTGTAGACCTATGTGGAGCCTTCTGTAGTTGAATTTCTTTGAACGCCTACCCAAAACAGTCTGTTCATCAACATTCACCTGGAAAGATTCCTAGTGGCAACCACGTATTCAACTTCGGAACCCTCGTCAAAACCAAGGACTTCCATATCCGCTTCTCAGTCTAAGTTGTTATTTTTATTCCTTCTATTTCTTTGTGACAGCTGTAAACAAAAATCCCTTTTTTCCCCAGTTAACCTGCTGTGTGAGTGTGTGTCAGGGCTAGATAAAAAAAGGGGGCTTTAATATTTCAATTTGCGTATATATTTACTTCATTATTGGTTAAGACTTGGTTTATAATAAATGGATAATTTTGTTGTTTATTAAAGAGACCTGGTACTTTATTTGGGGGACAATTAGAATATCTAATTGACTGTTTCGGTAAGTAGGAAAATGTATTTACATGTTGTGACCTGTGGAGAAGTGGGACTGAATTAACAGTGCACTCCTCCTACCTCAGTCGTAACAGTGTCAACAAGTTCTTCAAAGACAGCCTCAGATATAAATGGAGCAACTGGATGCTACAGGGAGAGAAAACATTCCCCCAGCGAAGCAGCCTGCGGGCTCCAACACTGCAGCTTGGTGTGAATGGGTTGTGTATGATTGGAATGAACTCAAAACTGACACTGTCGAGAAATCCTTCAAGAAGGATGGTACAGAGGATGGAATGATGAAGATGATGGCATAACTGCTGTTGATGATGATGCCCCCATTCAAGCAGGTGATTGGGAAGAATTAGCTGGAGCTGCAGATGATGAGAGAGTGATTTTGATGAATTCGAATGCACATTCAATTCTAACTAGTTCATGTTATTAGGTTGTTCCATTTACTGTAATAGAAATTGTATAAGACTTCTGTTTAAATAAATGAGTTTACACTAATTATGTCTGTCTCCATGGTGGCTATTATTTTGTTGATAAAAGTTTGAAAATATGGCTTGTGTAAAAGTCCATCCCCCAAATTTTAGCCCCGATAATTGGTCTCAAAAATGTGACGTTTCCAGCAGTATATACAGTAATGTCTCCAGCAGCAGCCTGAAAGGAGTCAACAACAACAGCAACTTTAACACAGTAAGATGCTCCAAGGTGCTTCACAGGAGCATTATAAAACAAAATTTGACACCAAGCCACATAAGGAGATATTAGGTCAGATGGCCAAAAGCTTGGTAGGTTTCAAGGAGCATCTTAAAGGAGGAAAGAGAGATGGAAAGGTTAAGGCAGGAAGTTCCAGAGCTTGGGGCCCAGGCTGCTGAAAATATGGCCACCAATAGTGGAGCGATTAAACTCGGAGATGCTCATGAGGTCAGAATTAGAGGAGTGCTGCTATCTCAGAGGCTTGTATGGCTGGGGGTGATTACAGAGATAGGGAGGGCTGAGAGCATGGAGTGATTTGAAACAAGGACGAGAATTTTAAAATTAATGCTTTGCTTGACTGGGAGCCAATGTAGGTCAGTGAGGTGATAGCTGAACTGGACTTGGTGTGAGTAAAGGCACGAGCAGCAGAACTTTGGATGACTTCAAGTTTACGGAGGGTCGAATATGGGAGGCTGACCAGGAGTGTGTTGTAATCGTCAAGTCTGGAGACCACAAAGTCATGGATGAGAGTTTCAGCAGCAGCTGAGCTGAGGTGGGGTGAAGTCGGGCAATGTTAGAGGTGCAAATGGGTGATCTTAGTGATGGAGGAGGTACGTGTTTGAAGTTCATCTCGGGGTCAAATAGGACACCAACTTGTGAACTGTCTGGTTTCCAGGGAGAGGGATGGAGTCAGTGGCTCAGTTTGTGAAAGGAACTGAAGAAAATGGCTTTAGTCTTCCCAATTTTTAGTAAGAGGAAATTTCTGATCTTCCAGTATTGGATATTAGACAAGCAGTGTGATTAATATAGAGACAGTGCAGAGGTCGAGAGAGGTGGTGGTGAGGTAGAGCTGGGTGTCATCAGCATACATGTAAAAATTGATGTGATGTTTTTGGATGATGTCGCCGAGGGGCAGCATGTAGATGAGAAATAGGAGGGAGCCAAGAATAGATCCTTGGGCAACACTAGAGGTAACAGTACAGGAGCAGGAAGAGATGCCATTGCAAGTGATTCTCTGGCTATGATTAGATAGATAAGAATGGAACCAGGTGAGAGCAGTCCCACCCAGCTGGACGATAGTGGAGAGGCGTTGGAGGAGGATGGTGTGGTCAACTGTGTCAAAAGCTGCACTCAGATCGAGAAGGATGAGGAGGGAAAGTTGTCATGTGTGACTTGGTTAAGAGTTTTGCTACTGTGGTAGGGCAGAAACCTGATCGGAGTGATTCAAACATGGAGTTCCATGAAAGATGGGCATGGACTTGGGAGACGACAACACATTCAAGGACTTTGGAGAGGAGAAGGTGGTTGGAGAGAAGGGTAATTTGCAAGGACGGAGGGGTCAAGGGTTAGCTTTTTGAGGAGAGGGGTGATAATGGCATATTTGAAGGAGAGAGATACAACAGCTGAAGAGAGTGAACTGTTAACAACAGTAGCTAACATGGGGACCAAGAGGGGAAGTTGGGTGGCCAGTAGTTTAGTGGGAATAGGGTCAGGAGAGCAGGGGATGGGTATCATGGACAAAAGGATATGAGAGGAAATAGGAGAGAAACTAGACAAAGATGTAAGTTCAGGCGAAGGCAGGGGGGAGCCTTGGAGGAAGTTTGACTCTGTGGGCTAGGGGAAGAGAGGGAAGTGGGAGAGGTAGCCGATCATATGGCCTCAATCTTAGTGACAAAGAAATTCATGAGCTCTTTTGCACTTGTTGGATGCACCAAAGAGTCATCTTAACAGCTGCATATGAGCATTAGAACATAAGAAGTTAAAGCAGGAATAGGCCATCCAGCCGCTCGAGCCTGTTCTGCCATTCATATTATGATCACTCTGCCCCATTTGATCCTTTACGGTGAGATGACCTCTCTCATTACACAAAACGGGAATTAAAATAGCCTCTTCCCATGTTGGTTTCGTGATGTATTCTTCTCGGAAACTGTCTTGATTGCATTCTCTGAACACTTTCTCCAGACTTCCCTTGCCCATCTAATTTGTCCAATCTGTATGAAGATTAAAGTCCCCCATGATTACTGCATTACCTTTGTTACAAGCTCCTATTATTTCTTGATTAACGCTCTGTCCAACAGTATAACTACTGTTAGAGAGCTCACAAACTACTCCTACCAGTGTTTTCTGACTCTCGTTATTCCTCATCTCCACCCATACTGATTCCACTTCCTGATCTTCCAAGCACTCACTACTGTCCTTGTGACATCTTTTATTAGCAGGGCTACCCCTCTTCCTTTTCAAAATATCAAGTACCCTGGAATATTTTATTCCCAACTTTGGTCACAATGCACCATGTCTCGTAATGGCTATTAGATCAAGCCCATTTATTTCTATTTGTGCCACTAGTTACCTACCTTATTATGAATACTATGTGCATTCAGATAAAGAGCCTTTAATTTAATTTTTTTTTTACCATTATTCCCTGCTTGGACCTTATTTGCTGATGCACTATTACCATTACTCTCTCTGTCCCTTCCGATCCCACTCTGCTTGACTTTACCAAAATCACTACAAAGCTCTATCGACTTGTCTTTTTCTTTAGATTTCCCCTCACGAGGCTTCTCCATCATTACATCCTGGATCGCCAGACCTGGTGACTCGCAGTCACAGCCTCCTGTTCCTGACCACTGACCAACTCTCAAGGTTTACTGAACTTTAGGAGTGTGACCCTCTACTGGAACAAAGTGCCCAGGTAACTCTCCCCTTCCCTGATGCCCTGCAATGTCTGCAGTTTGGACTCCAGCTCAGCAGCTCTGAGCCAAAGTTCCTCGAGTCACAGATATTTAACACAGATTTGTTTACTTTTGATCTTGCTGATCTCCATAAACTCCCACATGTTGCAATAATGGCACACACCCTATCTTGACATATCTATCTAACCTTGTTTTATTTATTTAATTACTTAATGTTAGGATTCAGTTGCTTATTTTAGCTTTATTAAATAATCAATTTATTTAGTTTAAGTTATTGATATATAGTTTCTCAGCTGAGTTAAACCCACTTCCTCAGCTTAGAGAGAAAACAAAATAGTAATACTCACCAACCAATCACCTAAATGTTGTTCCTTAATTTTTTTTCTTGATTTTGAATTCAACGATGCAGCTCCTGCTCCTTAATCCCAGCTCCCACTGCTTTATCCCAGCTCCTTCTCCTTAATCCCAGCTCCCACTGCTTTATCCCAGCTCTCACTGCTTTATCCCAGCTCCCACTGCTTTATCCCAGCTCTCACTGCTTTATCCCAGCTCCCACTGCTTTATCCCAGCTCCCACTGCTTTATCCCAGCTCCCACTGCTTTATCCCAGCTCCCACTGCTTAATCCCAGCTCCTGCTCCTTAATCCCAGCTCCCACTGCTTAATCCCAGCTCCTGCTCCTTAATCCCAGCTCCCACTGCTTTATCCCAGCTCCCACTGCTTTATCCCAGCTCCCACTGCTTAATCCCAGCTCCTGCTCCTTAATCCCAGCTCCACTGCTTAATCCCAGCTCCTGCTCCTTAATCCCAGCTCTCACTGCTTTATCCCAGCTCCCACTGCTTTATCCCAGCTCCCACTGCTTTATCCCAGCTCTCACAGCTTTATCCCAGCTCCCACTGCTTTATCCCAGCTCTCACAGCTTTATCCCAGCTCCCACTGCTTTATCCCAGATCCCACTGCTTTATCCCAGCTCCCACTGCTTTATCCCAGCTCCCACTGCTCTATCCCAGCTCTCACAGCTTTATCCCAGCTCCCACTGCTTTATCCCAGCTCCCACTGCTTTATCCCAGCTCTCACAGCTTTATCCCAGCTCCCACTGCTTTATCCCAGCTCCCACTGCTTTATCCCAGCTCCCACTGCTTTATCCCAGCTCCCGCTGCTTTATCCCAGCTCCCGCTGCTTTATCCCAGCTCCCGCTGCTTTATCCTGGCTCCCATTCACGCTGCTTTATCCCAGCTCCCACTGCTTTATCCCAGCTCCCGCTGCTTTATCCTGGCTCCCATTCACGCTGCTTTATCCCAGCTCCCACTGCTTTATCCCAGCTCCCACTGCTTTATCCCAGCTCCCACTGCCACTGCTTTATCCCAGCTCCCACTGCTTTATCCCAGCTCCCACTGCTTTATCCCAGCTCCCCACCCCCACTGCTTTATCCCAGCTTCCACTGCTTTATCCCAGCTCCCATTCTCACTGCTTTATCCCAGCTCCCACTGCTTATCCTGGCTCCCACTCCCACTGCTTTATCCCAGCTCCCACTGCTTTATCCCAGCTTCCACTGCTTTATCCCAGCTCCCGCTGCCACTGCTTTATCCCAGCTCCCACTGCTTTATCCCAGCTTCCACTGCTTTATCCCAGCTCCCATTCTCACTGCTTTATCCCAGCTCCCACTGCTGTATCCCAGCTCCCACTCCCACTGCTTTATCCCAGCTTCCACTGCTTTATCCCAGCTCCCATTCTCACTGCTTTATCCCAGCTCCCACTGCTTATCCTGGCTCCCACTCCCACTGCTTTATCCCAGCTCCCATTGCTTTATCCCAGCTTCCACTGCTTTATCCCAGCTCCCGCTGCCACTGCTTTATCCCAGCTCCCACTGCTTTATCCCAGCTTCCACTGCTTTATCCCAGCTCCCACTGCTTTATCCCAGCTCTCACAGCTTTATCCCAGCTCCCACTGCTTTATCCCAGCTCCCACTGCTTTATCCCAGCTCTCACAGCTTTATCCCAGCTCCCGCTGCTTTATCCCAGCTCCCGCTGCTTTATCCCAGCTCCCGCTGCTTTATCCTGGCTCCCATTCACGCTGCTTTATCCCAGCTCCCACTGCTTTATCCCAGCTCCCGCTGCTTTATCCTGGCTCCCATTCACGCTGCTTTATCCCAGCTCCCACTGCTTTATCCCAGCTCCCACTGCTTTATCCCAGCTCCCACTGCCACTGCTTTATCCCAGCTCCCACTGCTTTATCCCAGCTCCCACTGCTTTATCCCAGCTCCCCACCCCCACTGCTTTATCCCAGCTTCCACTGCTTTATCCCAGCTCCCATTCTCACTGCTTTATCCCAGCTCCCACTGCTTATCCTGGCTCCCACTCCCACTGCTTTATCCCAGCTCCCACTGCTTTATCCCAGCTTCCACTGCTTTATGCCAGCTCCCGCTGCCACTGCTTTATCCCAGCTCCCACTGCTTTATCCCAGCTTCCACTGCTTTATCCCAGCTCCCATTCTCACTGCTTTATCCCAGCTCCCACTGCTTTATCCCAGCTCCCACTCCCACTGCTTTATCCCAGCTTCCACTGCTTTATCCCAGCTCCCATTCTCACTGCTTTATCCCAGCTCCCACTGCTTTATCCCAGCTTCCACTGCTTTATGCCAGCTCCCGCTGCCACTGCTTTATCCCAGCTCCCACTGCTTTATCCCAGCTTCCACTGCTTTATCCCAGCTCCCATTCTCACTGCTTTATCCCAGCTCCCACTGCTTTATCCCAGCTCCCCACCCCCACTGCTTTATCCCAGCTTCCACTGCTTTATCCCAGCTCCCATTCTCACTGCTTTATCCCAGCTCCCACTGCTTATCCTGGCTCCCACTCCCACTGCTTTATCCCAGCTCCCACTGCTTTATCCCAGCTTCCACTGCTTTATGCCAGCTCCCGCTGCCACTGCTTTATCCCAGCTCCCACTGCTTTATCCCAGCTTCCACTGCTTTATCCCAGCTCCCATTCTCACTGCTTTATTCCAGCTCCCACTGCTTATCCTGGCTCCCACTCCCACTGCTTTATCCCAGCTCCCATTGCTTTATCCCAGCTTCCACTGCTTTATCCCAGCTCCCGCTGCCACTGCTTTATCCCAGCTCCCACTGCTTTATCCCAGCTCCCACTGCTTTATCCCAGCTCCCACTCCCACTGCTTTATCACAGCTCCCACTGCTTTATCCAAGCTCCCACTCCCACTGCTTTATCCCAGCTCCCACTGCTTTACTCATAGTGTCATAGAGTTATACAGCACAAAAACAGGTCCTTTGGCCCATCGTCTCTGTGCCAGCCATCAAGCACCTACAAATTCTAATCCCATTTTCCAGCACTTGGCCTGTAGCCTTGTATGCTATGGCATTTCAAGTGCTCATCTAAATACTTCTTAAATGTTGTGAGGGTTCCGGTATTGTTCAATCTACCACCTTCAGGCAGTGTGTTCCAGATTCCAACCACCCTCTGGGCGAATTTTTTTTCCATCAAAACCCCTCTAAACCTCCTGCCCCTTACCTTAAATATATATCCTCTGGTTATTGACCCCTCCACTAAGGGAAAAAAATCTCTTCCTATCTATCCTCTGAATGCCCCTCATAATTTTGTATACCTCAATCATGTCCACCCTCAGCCTTCTCTGTTCTAAGGAAAACAACCGAGCCTTTTCAGTCTCTCTTCATAGCTGAAATGCTCCAGCCCAGGCAACATCCTGGTGAATCTCCTCTGCACCCTCTCCAGTGCAATCACATTCTGCCTATTGTGTGGTGACCAGAACTGTACACAGTACTCCAGCTGTGGCCTAACTAGAATTTTATACAGCTCCATCATAACCTCCCTGCTCTTATATTCCAATCCTTGGCTAATAAAGGCAAGTATCCCAAATGCCTTCCTAACCACCTTATCTACCTGTGCTGCTGCCATCAGTGACCTATGGACAAGTACACCAAGGTCCCTCTGACCCTCTGTACTCCCTAGGATCCTACCATCCATTGTATATTCCCTTGCCTTGTTAGTCCTCCCAAAATGCATCTCCTCACACTTCTCAGGATTATATTCCATTTGCCACTGCTCCGCCCATCTTACCAGCCCATCAATATCATCCTGTAATTTAAGGCTTTCCTCCTCACTATTTACGACACCACCAATTTTCATGTCATCTGTGAACTTACTGATCATACCTCCTATATTCACGTCTAAATCATTAATGTACACTACAAACAGCAAGGGTCCCAGCACTGATCCCTGTGGTACACCACTGGTCACAGGCTTCCAATTGCAAAAACAACCCTCGACCATTAGCCTCTGCCTCCTGCCACTAAGCCAATTTTGGATCCAATTTGCCAAATTGTCCTGGATCCCGGGGGCTCTTACCTTCTTAACCAATCTCCCATGCGGGACCTTATCAAAAGCTTTACTGAAGTCCATGTAGATTACATCAACTGCTTTACCCTCATCTACACATCAGTTACCGCCTCGAAAAATTCAATCAAGTTAGTTAGACACATTCTCCCAGACAAAGCCATGCTGACTATCCCTGATTAATCCCTGCCTCTCCAAGTGGAGATTAATCCTGTCCCTCAGAGATTTTTCCAATCATTTCCCAACCACTGATGTTAGACTCACCACCTTGTAATTACATGGTTTATCCCTGCTACCCTTCTTGAATAATGGTACCACATTCACTGTCCCCCAGTCCTCTGGTACCTCTCCTGTGGCCAGAGAGGATTTGAAAATTTGTGTCAGAGCCCCTGCTATCTCCTCCCTTGCCTCACATAACAGCCTGGGATACATCTCATCTGGGCCTGGGGATTTATCCACTTTTAAGCCCACTAAAACAGCTAATACTTCCTCCCTTTCAATGCTAATTTGTTAAAGTATATCACAATCCCCCTCCCTGAGATCTACACCTACATCGTCCTTCTCCATAGTGAACACAGATGAAAAGCAATCATTTAAAACGTCGCCTATGTCCTCCGGCTCCACACACAGATTGCTACTTTGGTTCTTAATGGGCCCTACTCTTTCCCTGGTTATCCTCTTTCCATTAATATACTTATAAAACACCTTAGGATTTCCTTTATCCTGCCCACCAATGTTTTATCATCTCCCCCCTTCGCTCTCCTAATTACTTTTTTAAGTACCCCCTACACTTTCTACACTCCTCTAGGGCCTCTGTTGTTTTCAGCGTTCTGAGTCTGCCATAAGCCTCCTTTTTTTTCCTGATCCAATCCTCTATATCCCTTGACATCCAGGGTTCCCTGGACTTATTGGTCCTACCCTTCACCTTAACAGGAACATGTTGGTTCTGAACTCTCACTATTTCCTCTTTGAATGACTCACACTGGTCTGATGTAGACTTTCCTACAAGTAGCTGCTCCCAGTCCACTTTGGCCAGATCCTGTTTTATCATATTGAAATCGGCCTTCCCCCAATTCAGTACCTTTATTTCCGGTCCATCTTTGTCCTTTTCCATAATTACCTTAAATCTTACAGAGTTATGGTAACTTTCCCCGAAATGCTCCCCCACTGACACTTCTACCACTTGTCCGGCTTCATTCCCTCGGATTAGGACCAGTACTGCCCCTTCTCTTGTAGGACATTCTACATACTGGCTCAAAAAGTTCTCCTGTATGCATTTTAAGAATTCTGCCCCCTTTAAGCCTTTTGCACTAAGACTATCCCAGTTGATACTGGGGAAGTTGAAATCCCCTACTATTATTACCCTATTATTTTTATAGCTCTCTGAGATTTGCCTACATATCTGCTCCTCTATCTCTCCCTGACTGTTTGGAGGCCTGTAGTACACTCCCAGCCAAGTGATTGTCCCCTTTTTGTTTTTAAGTTCTACCCATATGGCCTAATTTGAGGAACCTTCTAAGATATCATCCCTCCTTACTGCAGTAATTGACTCCTTGATCAACAGTGCAATGCCACCTCCTCTTTTACACCCTCCCCTGTCACGCCTGAAGATTCTATACCCTGGAATATTGAGCTGCCAGTCCTGTCCCTCCCTCAACCATGTCTCTGTGATAGCAATAATATCATATTCCCATGTGCTAATCATCGCCCTCAATTCATCTGCCTTACTAGTAAGACTCCTTGCATTAAAATAGATGCAATCCAGCCTTTCATTTTTCACTTGTGCCTTAACAGGTCTATATTTGCTCTGCCTTCCAGACTGACTCAGTTTCTCTTCTATATTTGACTGTGCATCAACCCCTACTGTACCTCCACCCTGTATCCCATCCCCCTTCCAAATTAGTTTGAGGACTCGGCTACTGAGGTAGTATGGGCTGAGGTTAGAAACAGGAGAGGTGAGGTTACCCTGTTGGGAGTCTTTTATAGACCTCCGAATAGTTCCAGAGATGTAGAGGAAAGGATAGCGAAGATGATTCTCGACAGGGGTGAGAGTAACAGGGTAGTTGTTATGGGGGACTTTAACTTTCCAAATATCGACTGGAAGTACTATAGTTCGAGTACTTTAGATGGGTCTGTTTTTGTCCAGTGTGTGCAGGAGGGTTTTCTGACACAGTATGTAGACAGGCCAACCAGGGGCGATGCCACATTGGATTTGGTACTGGGAAATGAACCCGGCCAGGTGTTAGATTTAGATGTAGGTGAGCACTTTGGTGATAGTGATCACAATTCGGTTAGGTTTACCTTAGCGATGGGCAGGGACAGGTATATACCGCAGGGCAAGAATTATAACTGGGGGAAAGGAAATTATGATGCGATTAGGCAAGATTTAGGATGCGTAGGATGGGGAAGGAAACTGCAGGGGATGGGAACAATCGAAATGTGGAGCTTATTCAAGGAGCAGCTACTGCGTGTCCTTGATAAGTATGTACCTGTGAGGCAGGGAGGAAGTTGTCGTGCGAGGGAGCCGTGGTTTACTAAAGAAGTTGAAGCGCTTGTCAAGAGGAAGAAGAAGGCTTTTGTTAGGATGAGACGTGAAGGCTCAGTTAGGGCGCTTGAGAGTTACAAGCTAGCCAGGAAGGATCTAAAGGGAGAGCTAAGAAGAGCAAGGAGAGGACACGAGAAGCCATTGGTGGATCGGATCAGGGAAAACCCTAAGGCTTACTATAGGTATATCAGGAATAAAAGAATGACTAGAGTTAGATTAGGGCCAATCAAGGATAGTAGTGGGAAGTTGTGTGTGGAATCAGAGGAGATAGGGGAAGTGTTAAATGAATATTTTGCGTCAGTATTTACAGTAGAGAAAGAAAATGTTGTTGAGAATACTGAGATTCAGGCTACGAGGCTAGATGGGATTGAGGTTCACAAGGAGGAGGTGTTAGCAATTTTGGAAAGTGTGAAAATAGATAAGTCCCCTGGGCCAGATGGGATTTATCCTAGGATTCTCTGGGAAGCTAGGGAGGAGATTGCAGAGCCTTTGTCCTTGATCTTTATGTCGTCATTGTCGACAGGAATAGTGCCGGAAGACTGGAGGATAGAAAATGTTGTCCCCTTGTTCAAGAAGGGGAGTAGAGACAGCCCTGGTAATTATAGACCTGTGAGCCTTACTTCGGTTGTGGGTAAAATGTTGGAAAAGTTTATAAGAGACAGGATTTATAATCATCTTGAAAAGAATAAGTACATTAGAGATAGTCAGCACGGTTTTGTGACGGGTAGGTCGTGCCTCACAAACCTTATTGAGTTTTTCGAGAAGGTGACCAAACAGGTGGATGAGGGTAAAGCAGTGGATGTGGTGTATATGGATTTCAGTAAGGCGTTTGATAAGGTTCCCCACGGTAGGCTATTGCAGAAAATACGCAAGTATGGGGTTGAAGGTGATTTAGAGCTTTGGATCAGAAATTGGCTAGCTGAAAGAAGACAGAGGGTGGTGGTTGATGGCAAATGTTCATCCTGGAGTTTAGTTACTAGTGGTGTACCGCAAGGATCTGTTTTGGGGCCACTGCTGTTTGTCATTTTTATAAATGACCTGGAAGAGGGTGTAGAAGGGTGGGTTAGTAAATTTGCAGATGACACTAAGGTCGGTGGAGTTGTGGATAGTGCCGAAGGATGTTGTCGGGTACAGAGAGACATAGATAGGCTGCAGAGCTGGGCTGAGAGATGGCAAATGGAGTTTAATGCGGAAAAGTGTGAGGTGATTCACTTTGGAAGGAGTAACAGGAATGCAGAGTACTGGGCTAATGGGAGGATTCTTGGTACTGTAGATGAACAGAGAGATCTTGGTGTCCAGGTGCATAAATCCCTGAAGGTTGCTAACCAGGTTAATAGGGCTGTTAAGAAGGCATATGGTGTGTTAGCTTTTATTAGTAGGGGGGTCGAGTTTCGGAGCCACGATGTCATGCTGCAGCTGTACAAAACTCTGGTGAGACCGCACCTGGAGTATTGCGTGCAGTTCTGGTCACCGCATTATAGGAAGGATGTGGAAGCTATGGAAAGGGTGCAGAGGAGATTTACTAGGATGTTGCCTGGTATGGAGGGAAGGTCTTACGAGGAAAGGCTGAGGGACTTGAGGTTGTTTTCGTTGGAGAGAAGGAGGAGGAGAGGTGACTTAATAGAGACATATAAGATAATCAGAGGGTTAGATAGGGTGGATAGTGAGCGTCTTTTTCCTCGGATGGTGATGGCAAACACGAGGGGACATAGCTTCAAGTTGAGGGGTGATAGATATCGGACAGATGTGAGAGGTAGTTTCTTTACTCAGAGAGTAGTAAGGGCGTGGAACGCCCTGCCTGCAGCAGTAGTAGATTCGCCAACTTTAAGGGCATTTAAGTGGACATTGGATAGACACATGGATGAAAATGGAATAGTGTAGGTCAGATGGTTTCACAGGGCGGCGCAACATCGAGGGCCGAAGGGCCTGTACTGCGCTGTAATGTTCTAAATCTAAATCTAGTTCAAACCACCACCGCCCCCCAACAGCACTAGCAAACCTCCCAGCAAGGATGTTGGTCCCGTTCCGGTTCAGGTGCAACCCATCCAACTTGTAAAGGTCCCACCTTTGCAGAAACAGACCCAATGATCCAGGAAACTAAAGCCCTCCCTTCTGCACCACCTCCTCAGCTGCGCATTCATCTGCTCTATCCTCCTATTCCTATTCTCCTTAGCATGTGGCACCGGGAGTAATCCAGAGATTACAACCTTTGAAGTCCTGCTTTTTAATCTGCCACCTACCTCCCTAAATTCTTGTTGCAGGACCTCATCCCTCTTTCTACCTATGTCGTTGGTACGAATGTGAACCACGACCTCTGACTGTTCACCCTCCCACTTCAGAATGTCTGGCAGCTTTATCCCAGCTCCCACTGCTTTATCCCAGCTCCCACTGCTTTATCCCAGCTCCCACTCTCTCTGCTTTATCCCAGCTCCCACCCTCTCTGCTTTATCCCAGCTCCCACTGCTTTATCCCAGCTCCCACTCTCTCTGCTTTATCCCAGCTCCCACTGCTTTATCCCAGCTCCCACTCTGCTTTATCCCAGCTCCCACTGCTTTATCCCAGCTCCCACTGCTTTCTCCCAGCTCCCACTCTCTCTGCTTTATCCCAGCTCCCACTCTCTCTGCTTTATCCCAGCTCCCACTCTCTCTGCTTTATCCCAGCTCCCACTGCTTTTCCCAGCTCCCACTGCTTTATTCCAGCTCCTGCTCTCGCTGCTTCCCCCCCCAGCTCCCATTTTGTTATCTTATTTTTATTTTAGTTTGTTTCATCATTCATTTTTCTTACCATGTGCCTGCCCACTGTTTTTTCATGTTTGTGCTTTGGGCCAGGGCTGTTCATTTTTCTGTCAATTAACACCCTCTCTGCATTAACACTTTGTCTTTCAGCAAACCATTAACACACTCTTTGCCTTTGCTCCATAACCTTATTGTCAGTTATTCTCTGTGACCCTCTGTCCTATCAACACCTTCCCTTTTGTTACCACTGCCCCACCCCCACTTTATTTGCTCAAAACCTAATACATTTCTTACCTTTGCTAGTTCTGAAGAAGGGTCACTGACCTGAAATGTTAACTCAGCTTCTCTCTCCACAGATGCTGCCAGACCTGCTGAGTATTTCCAGCATTTCTTGTTTTTATTTCAGATTTCCAGCATCTGCAGTATTTTGCTTTTACATTAAGGTTAAAATAGGGCATAGGTTAAGGCATGCTGTTCGAAAACATCAGCACTGGCAGCAAATTAGCCTTGCATGCTTATTGATATCAATAGGTTCACACATGCTAATTGTTTAATGCAGATGGCGTCTGCTGCACTTCGCATTGGAATTATGCACAGGTACTGAGAATGCAATTTACAATGCTTACAGGGCCTCGTAGAGCTCAAAAACAGGCACCACAGAGCCCAATTTTGCACCTACTGACTCTCACTGGGGGACAGTTCCAGAGTCACTGACTTTCACTGGGGGACAGTTCCAGAGTCACTGACTTTCACTGGGGTACAGTTCCACAGGCACTGACTCACACTGGGGTGCGGTTTCACAGGCACTGACTTTCACTGGGGGACAGTTCCAGAGTCACTGACTCTCACTGGGGGACAGTTCCACAGGCACTGACTCACACTGGGGTGCGGTTTCACAGGCACTGACTTTCACTGGGGGACAGTTCCAGAGTCACTGACTTTCACTGGGGGACAGTTCCAGAGTCACTGACTTTCACTGGGGGACAGTTCCAGAGTCACTGACTCTCGCTGGGGGACAGTTCCACAGGCACTGACTCTCACTGGGGGACAGTTCCAGAGTCACTGACTCACACTGGGGGACAGTTCCAGAGTCACTGACTTTCACTGGGGGACAGTTCCAGAGTCACTGACTCTCACTGGGGGACAGTTCCAGAGTCACTGACTCTCGCTGGGGGACAGTTCCAGAGTCACTGACTCTCACTGGGGGACAGTTCCAGAGTCACTGACTCTCGCTGGGGGACAGTTCCAGAGTCACTGACTCTCACTGGGGGACAGTTCCACAGGCACTGACTCACACTGGGGTGCGGTTTCACAGGCACTGACTTTCACTGCGGGACAGTTCCAGAGTCACTGACTTTCACTGGGGGACAGTTCCAGAGTCACTGACTCTCACTGGGGGACAGTTCCACAGGCACTGACTCTCACTGGGGGACAGTTCCAGAGTCACTGACTCTCACTGGGGGACAGTTCCACAGGCACTGATTCTTTAATATCCCACACTGTCTAATCCCACTCTCATATTCACTCCCCACATCCATTAGTATTCCAACTGGACTAATTCCAATTTCCTTCACAGTACCCAGAGATAAGACATATTTGAATGATCACGCAGACCAAATGTTCGTGAGACTAGGATCTGATGTGTGTGTGTGTTTAGATGTTCGTGAGACTAGGATCTGATGTGTGTGTGTGTTTAGATGTTCGTGAGACTAGGATCTGATGTGTGTGTGTGTTTAGATGTTCGTGAGACTAGGATCTGGTTGATGTGTGAATTTGAATATATGCGTGTTGTCCTTAAGACCACTTCCAGTCAGTGTTGTGTAAGAGATTTAAATGAGTTCAGCATGTTGTTGGGTGTGGCTTATTATGCAGCTGTGTGTTTCTCTCCTTTATAAATGCAAGCTCCCAGACGACTGTGACTATCTCTCAGAGTCTGTGAGAAGCAGCAGGACCAGCAGCAATGAACAAGGTGATGTTGTGTGCCGCTCTGGCACTGCTCTGTACACTAGCCGTGCACGGGGAAATCCAAGTGCAGAATGACTTCAACCTCGACCAGGTACTTTGGGGTTCCTGCCTTTCAGTGTTTCTCTGTGTTTTGTCATTTCCTCCCTTTCGCTAGGCAATGTTTCCAGACGGGAATGGGATTCTTGGAGGCTGTCGATCCTCTTGTACCTCACCCAGACCCAATCAATTCATGAATTATCCACTGCCCATCACTCAGGGGAAGACCTCAGACTATCCATGAGGGAGGTATGGTCAGGAAGGAATGGAGAATGTGGGCTGAGATTGCTGCAGGAACATTTCACAGAGAGCTGAGATTGAACAATTGGAAAGGATTTGAAAAGCAGGACCCAGTGTGAGTGGGATAGGGTTCAAGTAGTGGGATAAGAGGTGAAGGGGTCATTGCATGGATGAGGGGATGACAGGTGGGGAGTTGAGGTGTGGGGTGAGGGTTGAGGGAGTCAGGGTGTAGGTAAGGGGGCTGGTATGTGGGTGACGGGATGATGGGGTGAGGGGGTCAGTAGGTGAGTGAGGGGATCAGTGGATGGGGGAGGGGGTTAGTGGTGAGGAGGGGTTTGAGTTCCAGGGTGTAGTTCCATTGAGCCTCTCCTGATTTTGTTTCCTTTCTCAGTTTGCTATCTGTGATCATTATTTGCTGTCGACAAACAGGAGACTATAAAGTTGATTGACGTTGTATGAGGCTGGAAATTCAAGCTGGCTTGCCCTGTCTTTGGGCACGAAATGAAGTTTGGGATAAGTATTCCATGTTGGAATCTCCCAGGGATTATGTCAGGTGCCATATTGGAAGTGTGTGGTTGAAGGTGTGCAGATCATATACCTGAAACATGTGTCTTGCATGTCAAACTGAGGTCCTTTTGCCAGTTCTAGGACACCAATTAATTTTTAGCATACAAATGGGAGGAGCATGTGTTGCACATGTCCAGTTGTCTGTGTTTGACTGTCCTAACCAGTGGTCCATGCAATTTGCATTTCGGTGGAGCCAGGAGGAGCTCATTTTGACTGTCCTGCCTTTGATCTCCCCTCCATATCGCCCCTCTACATCATCCCTCCTCTCCAACCCTACAGTCCCCTCGCTGATAGACCCCTCTCCATCAGGTCACCCATCAAACCCGACAATTGCCCACTTTGATCATCTCCTCCTCTCCTTCCTCTGATCACCTCTCTCTTCTATCTTGAAATTGCCCTCTCCTCTCCTCTCTTGGATCACTCCCTTCCCTCCCCAATTGTGACCTCTAATCAGCCCTTGCTCCTCTAATCCCCTCTCCAATCCCACTCTCCTCTTTGAACCCTCCCTCCAATCACTCCGTGTGAACACTGGTGTGGACCAGTTGGACTGAGTGACTCCTTTCCGTGCTGTACATTTTCTGTCATTTCACAGTAGCAGAAACCCCTTGCAGTAATAAGTGAGAATTCATTACAATATAATAATGCAGTGACATAATTTCCCTGCCTGTATGCTGCAAGGACTCATCTTTTTAACTCATTCAATGACATTGGACATGTAGTGATTGCTAGTCCAAACCTTTAAATGGAGAGATATTTAAAGGGATAGTCTTGAAGGTCCACGTTTGCTTTTGAATTGACTTTTGGAACTCTTGTTCTATTTTTCTCATTGTTTTTTTGCCACTTTAGTGTCTGAAGAGGGCCTGTGATTTAGGACCATCCATTTTTTGTTAGTGGCTCACCAAGGTAGGTAATCCTAAGGGGATCCTCCTGCAGGTATGCTATTTACAGGAATGAATGGACTCCAAAGAATGTCAGAGTGCATGAGAGAAGGATTGCACCCACCTGCCATTCCCCTCCCAAACAAAATTTGTAGACATGTTAGACTCACCTGGGGCTTGTCAGAAGACAGTGTATGGATAGAGTAAGATTCATGGGGAGGTAGTTATAGACTTGTTCCACATGCTGACTATTTACCTTGAACCAAGTGCCAGGACAAGCACCACACTGCCAGTGATTGTGAAAAGCAATTGGTCCTGAACCTTTATGGCTCAGGCTCATTACAGGCTGCCAAAGAATGTCCGTCAATCTGCAGTACGCAGATGTGTCAAGCAGGTCACTGATGCATTGTTTCACACAGCTAGTAAATACATCACTCTCACACAGTAACTGGCAAAAGCACAAGAGGACAATGCAGCTTTTAGTTTCAATTAACTCAAAGTCCAAGATATCAGTGATTGTACCTATGTCAATACTCTAATGACTAAGGATCCATTCCTGTTCAGTTTTTAGGAAAATGGTACATCATCGGGATGGCTTCTGATGCACAATGGTTCACTACAAGGAAGGAGAAGTTTAAGATGAGCACAATTCTTATGAAAACTCCTGAGAATGACAAAGTTGAGACTGTTTTGACTAAATTAAGGTAAGGTTTTAAAACCTGAATATATTTCCATAGATAGCTCAACTCCAGAGATAACAAGTCAATTGCTACAATCCTTAAACCCATTCGGTTTACTTCCTATGAACGTCATCCAATCAAATCCAGAAAGAATTCAGAAAAAATGTGTGACTCTATCTCTTGAAACTGCAATTTAATAAAAATGAGAATGAATATTAAGAATTTTCTATGTGAGACACCTTGACTAATAGTGTTACATGTTACATGTTCGGAGGCAGAGGATTAGGGGATATGGGGAGAGGTAGGTAGGTGAGATTGAGGGATATGAAGAGAGGGGGTAGTGGAGATTGAGGGATATGAAGAGAGGGGGTTGGTGAGATTGAGGGATATGGTCTAGTCAAATCCCACTCTCCTGCTCACTCTCAGAGGGACCAGACAGACCAATAAGATGCTGCTCCTTACATTTGATAAATGGCACAGAGGATAGATGAATTGCGATGTGGTTTCAGAATAAAGTTACAATTAGCTCTAGGGTTTGGTAAGTCTCTCTGTGTTAACACTTGTGTTAATATTTTTATTTTTGCAGGCGTGGGAAGTGCTTGCAGATAATCTTTCCCTACAGGAGGACAGGGCGGGAAGGACAATTCGTATTCCACAGTGATCGTCAGTACCTGCTTCTAAATCTGCTTCTCCGTGGCTTTGCGTTACCTGCACCCATCTTACTTTGGCAGCAGGGACCCTTGCTCCTTATATCCTCTCTAATCTCAAACACTGACTCATAATTGGTGCTCAACTTTATCCAACTTTATGCAGCCTTGTAATTACATAGGGACAGGAGGAGGCAATTCAACCCCTCAAGTCTGGTACATAGGAACAGGAGGAGGCAATTCAACCCCTCAAGTTTGATACAAGGGAACAGGAGGAGGCCAATCAGCCCCTTGAGACTGGTACAAGGGAACAGGAGAAGGCTATTCAGACTCTCAAGCCTGTTACATAGAGACAGGAGGAGGCTATTCAGCCCCTTGAACCTGCTCCACCATTTAATTAGATAATGGATGACCTGTACTTTAACTCCATTTAATTATATCACTCCAGTTAAATTAATGGATTATTACTCTCATTAATCAAATGGATCACTAGACTCATTAAATAATTGGTCAAGTACTCCCATTAAATAAATGGATAGTATTCCCATTAATTATTTGGTTTACTGAATGGATTAGTATTCCCATTAATTTAATAGATTAGTAATCCCATTAAATAAATAGATCAGTACTCTTATTAAATAAAAGGGTTTCCACTCTGGTTCAATAAATGTATTGGTATTCCTGTTAGATAAATAGATCTTATAGATTTAAGGTAAGGGGAAGGAGGTTTAGAGGGATTTGAGGAATTTCTTTTCCACCCAGAGGGTGGTTGGAATCTGGAATACACTGCCTGAAGGGGTGGTATAGACAGGAACCTTCACAACATTTAAGAAGTATCTAGATGAGCACTTGAAATGCCGTAACATACAAGGCTACGGGCCAAGTGCTAATACCATCATTAATTAACAGAGCTACCCCTCCAACTTTTTCTAGCTTCCTGTCCTTCTGAAATGCCATGTATCCTTCCATATTTAGCTCTGTTAATGAATGATAGTATTTAGTGCAATATAGAGGGAAGACCTAAGTTCAGGAGACCAGGATGTAGAAGCAGTTTGGGTAGAGATGAGAAATAATAAAGGCAAGAAGTCAATTGTGGGAGTGGTGTACAGGCCACCTAACATTAACCACATTATAGGATGGGGTATCAAGGAAGAAATAATGGCAGCTTGTCAGCAAGGTACAGCGAAAATTATGGGGGATTTTAACCTGTATACGGACTAGAAAAATCAGATGGGGAGAGGTAGCCTAGATGAGGAGTACATAGAATGTTTTTGGGATAATTTCTTGGAACAGCACGTCCTGGAGCCAACCAGAAAGCAGGCTATACTAGACCTGATATTGTGCAACGAGATGGGATTAATTAATGACCACATAGTTAAAGCACCCCTAGGTAGCAGCGATCATAATATGATTGAATTTTACATTCAGCTGAAGGGAGAGAAGAGTGGGTCCAAGACTAGTATTTTAAACTTGAATAAGGGCAATTATGAGGGCATGAAAGCAGAACTAGTTAAAATGAATTGGCAAATCAGGTAAAGGGATAGGTCAATAGAGATGCAGTGGCAGACATTAAAGGGGATATTTCAGAATACACAGAATAGATACGTTTTAACAAGAAAGAAAAATTGTAAGGACCCGCCATCCGTGGTTAACTAAAACAGTTAGAGATAGTATCAAACTTAAAGAAAAAGCCTACAATTGCGCAAAGATGGGAGGCAGGTCAGAAGATTGGACAGAATATACAAAACAGCAAAGAATGACTAAAAGATTGATAAGGAAGGTAAAATTAGGGTACGAGAGAAAGCTAGCTAGAAATATAAAGAGATAGTTAGAGTTTCTATACATATTTAAAAAAGAGTTAACAAAGTGAGCGTTGGTCCGATACAAAGTGAGTCTGGGGATTTATTAATGGAAAATAAGGAGATGGCAGATGAATTGAACAGATATTTTGCATCAGTCTTCACTATTCAGGTAACAAATAACATCCCAGTATTAGCTGTAAGTCAAGAAGTGGAAAGGAGGGAGGAACTCAAGAAAATTACAATCACCAGGGAAGTGGTACTGAACAAATTGTTGGAGCTGTGGGCTGACAAATCCTCGGGTCCTGATGGACTTCATCCTAGGGTCTTAAAAGAAGTGAGATAGTTGATGCGTTAGTGTTAATTTTCCAAAATTCTTTAAATTTGGGGAAGGTTCCGTTAGATTGGAAAATAGCGAATGTAACTCCTTTATTCAAAAAGGGAGACAGAAAGCAGGAAACTACAGTTAGCCTAACATCTGTCTTAGGGAAAGTGTTAGAAGCTATTACTAAAGACATTACAGCAGGGCATTTAGAAAAATTCAAGGTAATCAGGCAGAGTCAACATGGTTTTGTGAAAGGGAAATCATGTTTAAACAATTTATTGGAGTTCTTTGAGGGAGTTACATGTGTTGTGGATAAAGGGGAACCGGTGGATGTATTGTATTTAGATTTCCAGAAGGCATTTTATTAGCTGCCACATCAAAGGTTATTGCAGAAAATAAAAGCTCATGGCGTCGGGGTTAACATATTGGTATGGATAGAAGATGGCTAGCTAACAGGAAACAGAAAGTAGGCATAAATGGGTCATTTGCTGGTTGGCAAAAAGTAATGAGTGGTGTGCCATGAGGACCCGTGCTGGGCCCTCAACTTTTTCCAATTTATGTAAATGACTTAGATGAAGGGACCAAAGGTATGGTTGCTAAATTTGCTGATGACACAAATATAGGTAGGAAAGTAACTTGTGAAGAGGACACAAGGGGGCTACAAAGGGATAGGTTAAGTGAGTGGGCAAAGACCTGGAAAATGGAGTATAATGTGGGAAAGTGGGAAATTGTCCACATTGGCAGGAAGAATAAAAAAGGATCATATTATCTAGATGGTGAGAGATTGCAGAGCTCTGAGATGCAGAGGGATCTGGGTGTCCTAGTGCATAAATCGCAAAAGGTTAGCATGTAAGTACAGCACGTAATTAGGAAAGCTAATAGAATGTTATCATTTATCGCGAGGGGAATTGAATACAAAAGTAGGGAGGTTATGCTTCAGCTATACAGGACATTGGTGAGACCACATCTGGAGTACTGTGTACAGTACTGGTCTCCTTATTTAAGGAAGGATGCAAATGCGTTGGAGGCAGTACAGAGAAGGTTTACTAGACTAATACCTGGAATGGGCGGACTGTCTTACGAGGAAAGATTGGACAGGCTCGGCTTGTATCCACTGGAATTTAGAAGAGTAAGAGGTGACTTGATTGAAACATATAAGATCCTGAGGAGTCTTGACAGGGTGGATGTGGAAAGGATGTTTCCCTTTGTGAGAGAATCTAGAACTAGGGGTCACTATTTTTAAAAATAAGGTGTCGCCCATTTAAGACAGAGATGAGGAAAAATTCTTTCTCTCAGAGGGTCGTGAGTCTTTGGAATTCTCTTCCTCAAAAGGCGGTGGAAGCAGAGTCTTTGAATATTTTTAAGGCAGAGGTAGATAGATTCTTGATAAGCAAGGGGATGGAAGGTTATCGGGAGTAGGTGGAAATGTGGAGTAATCAGTTCAGCCATGAACTTATTGAATGGCGGAGCAGACTCGAAGGGCCGAGTGATCTACTCCTGCTCCTAATTCGAATGTTCTATTCAATAACTAAATGGGTCAGTATACTTCTTTAAATAAATTGGTTAATAAATGGATAAATAGATCACTCTATCTAATATATGTCTCTCCCTTTGTGTTCACACTCACTCTATCCAATCTCTCTCTCATTATGTCAAACTCACTCTAATATATCTCTCTTTGTCACACCACTCTATCCAATCTTTCTCTCCCTCTCTCTGTATGATGCTCACTCTATCTATTTTCTTACTCTCTGTGCCACACTAACTACATTTAATATATTTCTCTCCCTGTGACACTCACTCTATCCAATATCTCTCTTGCTCTGCCACATTCACTCTATCTTATATCTCTCTTCCTGTGCATCACACTCATTCTATCTAAAATCCTTCTCTCTCTGTCACACTCACTCTATCCAATCTCTCTCTCTCTCTGTATAACACTCACTCTATCTAATCTATCACCTTCTGTGACACACTGACTATATCTCTCTCTCTGTCACACTCTCTCTATACAATATTTTTTTTCCCCAAAATATACTTTATTCATAAAAATCTGTGAAAAATACATTGCCAAACAGTTTCAAAAGCACCAAGTCAAAAATACAAACAGTGCAAAGGCGGTCTGTTTGCTTCATTACAATCATGAGTTGCCTCACAACACTTCCATTTAATTTGTCATGCCATTAACATTTTTACATCTTACATCAAATGAAAATTTTTCCGATACAGTTCGAGGGGTTTCCCATGGATGCAGCCCCTCAGTTCAGCTCGGTGGGGGGGACCTTACACTGTGGTCTTTCCCCATTGAGCCTTTGCTGCGGCTGCCCCAAGCTTTAGTGCGTCCCTCAGCACGTAGTCCTGGACCTTGGAATGTGCCAGTCTGCAACATTCGGTCGTGGACAACTCTTTGCGCTGGAAGACCAGCAAGTTTCGGGCAGACCAAAGGGCGTCTTTCACTGAATTGATAGTACCCCAGCAGCAGTTGATGTTTGTCTCGGTGTGCGTCCCTGGGAACAGCCCGTAGAGCACAGACTCCTGTGTTACAGAGCTGCTTGGGATGAACCTCGACATAAACCACTGCATCTCTTTCCACACCTGCTTTGCAAAGACACATTCCAGGAGGAGGTGGGCAACCGTCTCTTCCCCACCACAGCCACCGCTGGGGCATTGCGCGGAGTAGGCGAGACTTCGGGCGTGCAGGAAGGATCTGATGGGGAGAGCCCTTCTCACCACCAGCCAAGCTACATCTTGGTGCTTGTTTGAAAGTTCTGGTGATGAGGCATTCTGCCAAATGACTCTCTCTATACAATATCTCTCTCTTTCTGTGCAACACACTCATTCTATCTAAACTCTCTCTCTGTCACACGCACTGTCTCCAGTATCTCGCTCTCTGTCAAACTCACGCTATCTAATAGTTCCGAAGAAGGGTCACTGACCCGAAACGTTAACTCTGCTTCTCTTTCCACAGATGCTGCCAGACCTGCTGAGTGATTCCAGCATTTCTTGTTTTTGTTTCACGCTATCTAATTTTTGTGTCTCTGTCAAACTCTATCTAAAATCTCTCTCGCTCTGTGTCACACTCACTCTGTCTAATATCTCACTCTCTCTTTGTCACCCACTCTGCCTAAAATTTCTCTGTCTGTGTCACACTCACACTGTCTCATATATCTCTGTGTCCCAGCTACATAATTAATACTTAACCGTTCTTGTTCAGGTTGGAACAATGACCATGAGGTGTATGTGACAGAAACCAACTATGGTGAATATGCTTTGATCCACAACACCATCATCAAAGGCTCAGATGTCACAACCTT